>NW_010272774.1:7565-14490 GCF_000690775.1 Eurypyga helias
CTGATGCCGGAGCTCACGCCGTCAGGGCGTGGGGAGACAAAGACACAGCAAAATCTTGTACGTTCCCAAAGACAGGAAAATCCTTCCAGAAGATGGAGCGTGAGGGTGGAGAGGGGTGCGTGAGGTGCTGCAGCCCCAGTGACTCGGGAGTCCGGTGCGGGACCACCGGCAGCAGCGGGTCTCGCTGACGCTTTCCCATCGCCATTGCTTGGGTTTCAGGGGTTTGGGTTTTTTTTCAGGATTTTCTTTCTGGCTGGGTGTTTTGCAGAACACAGAGAAGGTGTGTGCCAGCAAGTGACAGCCGCTAGGTCTCTTTCCAAATTGCTCCCATCGTATTTCACCTCCCCAGTCATCAAGGCTCAGAGGCAGAAAGTGAGAGTGAGGAATGGAGTCCATCTATCCGGTGGCGGGCTGTCACGCTTCAATGATATTCACTGAGGGCTTGTTTTTTGGGAACTGGAAGAGAAGAGGAGACAAAGGATGTGTAGGGATCACTAGAGAGGAAAAAACCGCATCAGAGATGGGTGCAGCGTGCTGGTCAGTTTTTGGTTTCGTAGAGTTCTCGCTCCCATCCCCTCGGGATAAGAAGTTGAGGCTTTGGGGTTGCACGGTGCGTCACCGTCGGCCGCTGAAAGAGCGTGAATGCCAGTAACAAGAGCGTGTGAGGTGGTGGGGATGCGCCAGGGCGCAAGTTGCAAAGGGAAGGACAAGGAGGTTAAATTAACTCAACTAAGTCTGTGTCCCCTTTACCATGTGCCACCCAAGGGCTGCTGGGGGCGGGGGGGCAGGACCTGGGCAGCTCGGGGGCTGCGGCGCCGCTCTGTGCGTTTTGCTTCCAGAGCCGTTCAGCTGTTTGAGAAATCCGGGTTGAAATGTGTTTTAGGGGGGGAGGCGCCCCGAGGTGGGAGTGAAGTGCAGGTGTCGGGATGCTGGGAGCGCTAAGGAAGCCGCGGTGCTGGCGCGTGGGTGCGAGGGGTGATTCCTTCCAGCACCCCGGCTGGAGGGAGGGGGCTGCAGTGAGGATGCTCAGCAGGGGCTGCTTTTTGGGTAATTTAGCCGAGGCCCGGCTGGTATCTGAGTCTCCCCGCGCCGGCAGCGTCTCCCCTTGCTGCGGAGCAGCCCTCCGCTCTGGTGCTCGGGAGTGCTGTTCTCCGAGGCGCTCTTGGCTTTCTCCTTGCTGTTATTTGGCTCGTTATCTTTGATGATATCGTACTGTCTGCAAAACAGGGCGATCACCCCTAACGGGAAAAAGCGTTAGTCATCACGCAAACGAGCTGAGCCCCTGGAGCCTGCGGAGGTCAGGGGTCCCTCCGGCCAGCCAGCTTTCTGCCTCCTGGTAGAGGTCGTGCTTCTAAGGACCACTTTCTAACAGTCAGCCCTCCACCGTGATGCCTACGTCCGGGCAAAACTAGTTAGAAGGACGGGAGATTAGTTATATTCCAACTTCCCTGCCATTAAAGGGGAAGCGTGGTTTAAGCCTGACACGAGGTGTTGGTACGAGCTGCCCCCGGTGTTAGCGAACACCCCGGGCCAGGGTCTTTCCTGCATCCGTGACCCAACGGCTGATGCTGGGAGAACAGGGCAACATCTGCCCAGTCCCACCTTCTGGGATGTAACATCTGCCCAGTTGTGGGATTTCTGATGGTGAAACCAAGGCACAAAGCAGCCGAGAGCTGGAAGAACACCCAGAAAATTAGACAGAGAAGGGCTGGGGTCTTGTCTCAGCCCAGACCCTGAGCAGACCCGTTCCAGTTCCCATCTGCTAAAATATGAGGCTGTGGCCAGGTTAAGAGCTGGAAAGGGGGTTCTGTGCACTGAGACTTTGTGAGGAACCCACCAGATGATGAGATTTCCCCCCACACTTTCCTTTCGAAATGTGTTTATCTAGAAGGGAAATCGTGGTGTTAGCGGATCCCCTGTTCTGAGGCTGCTCTCAGCCTCTGATTGCAGCCAGTGGGAGTTGTTCCTCACCTCCTGTAATTATCCATGGTGGCTTACTGGCAGGGCGTTTAGATTTGAACGTGGGCAGCTGAAAGGAGACATAAATACTGAAAAGACCATGGGGTGGGGGTTTGGGAAACCTTTTGTTCAGGTTTTCACTGGGTTATAAACTTCAGCAATAATTGTTCTTTTGTGACAGATCTCGGATCAGCGACCGGTTTCCTCTTCACATCTCTCCCTGGAGATATTTCAGCAGAATCTGGTGTAAAGGGGCCAACTCCTCTGTTGGAGTAAGCTGGTGCAAGCCCTGTCCGGCCAGGTTGGATGCGGAGGTGACGGGCATCGAGGCTGTAACGTCACTCACCACTGAAACTGAAGGTCCTCAAATCATAGAATCCCAGACTGGTTTGGGTTGGAAGGGACCTTAAAGACCATCCAGTTCCAACCCCCCTGCCATGGGCAGGGACACCTTCCACTAGACCAGGTTGCTCCAAGCCTCATCCAGCCTGGCCTTGAAGACATCCAGGGATGGGGCATCCACAACATCTCTGGGCAGCCTGTCCCAGGGCCTCACCACCCCCTCTGGGAAGAATTTCTTCCTGATATCCAATCTAAACCTCTAAACGGCCGAGGCGGTGGCGGTTCCCTGTGCGGCTGCTGACGCGCTGCGCGTGCAACTGTGGTTTCACTGCCACGAGAGGACTAAGCGTGGGGGGAGAAGGTTGTCTCTTCTGGGTCGTGGGTTTGCCATGGCGCTAAGCTCCCTTCCTGCCCACCTCCCTGGGTCACCCGAGCCACCCCCCCGGGGGCAGCATGCTCCGGGCGCAGGGCACAAGCGCGGTTTCGGTAATGTTTCCGTAGCCGACCGGCAGCCGGGGGCTCGGCATAGAAAACCAACACGTGCAAACCTTATTTCCCGTGAACTCGTGTGTGACTTCCCAACCGAACAGGCCGCGCTCCAGACCTGCGGAGCTGACGGAGGCATTTTCCTCTCCCTGTTCGCCAGCGTAAAACACCCACGAGGTCTGTCCTAGGTGCAGTTTGGTTTAAGCTTTACTGAAATGTGGCCCCAAACTCACGTCGGGAAACTCTCCCTTTGGAAATGTCATGTGTATGTTTGTACGTGTTACGGAAAGTCACCGTCAGGGATTTTGCACCCTTTGGGACAGCAGCTTCCAGGTAGTGCTAGTCACCTTCCTCCTCCCGCTATCCCAAGCTCCTGTAAGCCCTTCCTCCCTTCTGTTTAATAGGATTCTGCTTACGTCCCTCCTCCTCCTCCTATTAAACACCGTTCTTTGTGCTTTAATAGTGGTTGTTGCGACAATCTGGGTTCACTGGTGTTTTGGTGTTTGGGGCCGTTTGTTCTTTCAACACTCCCACTGTTTTAATTGATTTTTACGTGGGTTTTGGTGTATACGTGACAGTGGGTGTTGAGAGCAAGACTTTTGAAATTCCTGTTTTGCATGGAAGTTGGAGCCAGATAATTACAGCCACCTGCCTCACTGGAAGGGCTGGAGGCAGGCTGGTGAATGGCTGGGGGCATTGTCATCAGTGCATTCTGGAAAAATGGAGATTATGAGATTAGCCATGGTGAATTAGGCACTTGATTCATCAATCCATTTTGTACTTCCTGCTGGACCAGATCCGGCCACGGATTCCCCTGCTTTCGGCACTGCCCCACTTGTGAGGCTGCAGAGGGAACAGAGGTGTGCTGACAGCTGGATGAGCAGGGGGAAGGGTTTCCTTTCGGGTTTCCCACCTCACACATGCCATCCCTAGGGATCTTAGGTGCTTTGACAGAAAGGTTGCACTGACCTGCCCACATAAACAACACCACAACAATGATGAGAATTTCCCCCGCTCGCAGCTGCTGGTTTTTCTTCGCCATCTCCTGCATTGTCACCTCATCTGCACAGGGGAGAGAGAGAGGGTGAAACCCAGCTGCCTGGCTCGGGCTGTGCCGGGCACCGGTTCACGGTGCCCTTGACTCCAACCGTCAGCGTGGAAGCTCCAGGGAGAGGGTCCTCGCCCGCCACTCGCACCAGCAGCACGACCTGCGCTTTGGGTTGGCAGAGCATCAGCTGCTCCGGAGCAACTGCCCTGGCAACCTGCAGGAGATGGAGCGAGGGAGCGGGACCAAGGGGCAGTGACCGAAGCAGAGCTTCCGTGGGGTAAGTCTGCGTTACGTGGGGCGAGGGAGGAGCAGGACCAAGGGGCAGTGACCCCAGCAGGGCTGCCGTGGGGTAAGTCTGCGTTACGTGGCCCTGGGGCGACGCGCTCTGCCCTGTCTCTGGTCACACAGCCTGGCAGGCTTCAGCAGCTCCTCTCCCAGCTCAGGAGTGTGGAGCCTGACAGGATATTTTCCAGTGGAGCCAGGGGATTTGGGAATGAGTAGAGCCTTTTTACAGGGCGTAATGCACCTCCGTGGCTTCAAAGCACTAAGATTACAGTTCAGGCCTCCCAGAAGGGAAGCAGTGCTGCTCTTAGTGCTTTCAGATGAACAGCAATTCAGTATTTACAGGCACCAAATCATTTTAGCAGCGAGAGTCAAGAACTCGCAGCATCCTAGGAAGCACAGCCAAAAGCCCTGCAACAGGCTGGGGGTAACCCCTCATATCCCGGACCCCTGTACTCCCCAGCCCTTTCTGTAGGGAGATTCGTGCTGAGAGAAAACCTTCAACAGTCCGGTTTGGCTTAAGGGGAACAAGTGCAGGAGCTGCCAGTGAGGAGGTGCCTGATTTCCTCCATGGAGATGCCGAAACCCAACTGAACAGGATCCTGGACCACCCGCTCTAGTCACTCTGCTGCAGCAAGGGTTTGGTGATCTCAGGAGGTCCCTCCCAGCCTCAGCTTTCTGTGATTTGGCAGAAATATTTGAAATGTGAGAAAAGTGGCTGTCTTGGGGTATATTTCCTCCTGATGTCCAGGAATCCAAGCACAGGAGGCTCAGCGAATTCCCAGAGAGCACTGTGATGGTGTGCCCGGTGCCACCCAGGGGTCTATTTCCACATGAATTCACAGGAATTTCCCCTGGCATCCTCCACTTGCAAGGCTGGTGGGCGCACAGCTCCTGGTCTGGGAACCTTCTCCTCCTCACCTTACCTGTTAAATCTCATCTGAAACAGGAGAAAGGGACAGCCGGCCATCGGCAGCGCCTCCCTATCGCTCTGCGCGCCCGGCAGCCTTGTCCGCGTACGCTCAGGGTGACCCACGCGGGGCTGTGAGAGGGCACTCAGCCCGGCTCTTCTCATCACCCAGGGTGCTGCTTTCCTCTCTGTAGAGCCCTGCGCTGCCTGGGCGTCCCAGGGGCCACGTAGGAACTCACCCACACTTGCCTTTATTTTTAGAGGCTAGTTTCTCAGCTTCCCTGGGGGTCTTGAAGAGGACTGGCTCACTGGCAGGGCTCTGGCCTTGGATGCTGATGGACTGGACATGCACAATGTACTCAGTGTCCTCCTCTAGGTCCCAGAGGGCACAGGAGCGGGTGGTGGTGTTCACCTCCTGGATGAAGCGCAGCATCCGCACGTCCTTCTTCTGGAAGCCGAGAGAGGAGAGCACAGAGTGGTGGAGGGATCCTCCCGTGTGCACTGCGGTCACCCAAGACCACTGCTTCCTGCCCTGTCCAGCGTGGACGTGGGGACCGTCGGACCCATTCCTCTCTGCAGCTTCCAAGAGGTGAAGCGCTGCTGCAAAGAGGACGGGAAGCCAAGTGTCCCCCTCCCCACCCCAGGCCAGGATGAGAAGGAATGGGCTTAAACGACCGAAACTGGGAAACTGTTGGCACCGTACCTGTTGGGAAACTGCAAATCCAATGACAACTTCGTCTTCCAGAACATCCCAAGTCACGACGGCTGAGTTGGCTTTCAGGTGTTTGACTGTGACGTTGACTGGAGCCGACGGGCTGTCTGGAAGGAGGGAGAGCAGAGCCTTTACAGGGGCACAGCCACGGCCACAGCAGGGCACAGAGCAAGGGGGCGGAACGACCTCGCTCGGGGTCCTTCCGGCGTACGCTTCGGGCTGTGGGAACGGGAGACGGCAGGTGTTCCATGGCTGAACTACAGAGAGGTTCTGGGGGAGCCCTGCCGAGAGTATCGGTTGCGTTCGACGCGTGGGAATAACTGACCCTTGTGCGGCCGAAGGAAAGGCTTCCCAGCACACACCACCGAGTAGCTCGTGCATCTCGTCCCTCCCGGCCACGTGCCACGTTTTCTCGGTTGTTTCCTGCGGTGGCAGCCGGGAGGGAATGCAAAATCTGCCTTGGAAGCAGGAAAACGGAATGCTTCGATGGGAGGTTTGAATTCAGGAGTAGTAAATGGGAGCGTTTCTCCTGCTTTTCCCTGTTAGCCTGACAGAAGGAAACTATTCGTGTTCTGGGCGGGTGGGCTGTATCTCGGGGGTCGGAGCAACAGCCGACCCCCAGCAACCGCCCCGACAGCCCACAGGGCCGGCCACGCTGCAGCAGCACCGGGGGAGAGTGGTGACTTGCAGAGGGCAAGCCGAGGCTCCGTGCTTATTCCCAACCCCAGAGCGCAGTCGGGTTTCCTGCTGCAGGATAGCGCTCCGGGCTTTGGGGAGCCGGAGCCTCTTCCCAAGGGAGCTGCCCGGTGCAAAGCCCTTCTTGGCGCCGCAGGGGCAAGGTTGTACCTTGCGGCTTGGCACAGGCTTTCCAGGGCTCCGGACTCCTGTTCCCTCAGCTCTGGTCAAATTTATCCCACACTCTCCGGCTCGAACCCAAAGGCAGTGAGTGAATGCCCACGAGGCTGCCGGGACTCCAGCTACCCCCTGGGTCAGCGGGGGGGGGGAGAAGGGGGCTTTCGGCCCCCCATCACAGCACGATGCTTTATTGCTCTGTAACCCTCGCACAAGGCTGCTCTCGTGGGGCTGAGCTCAGCGGTGGAAGAAGGACGCGTGTGTGCGCGTCTCCGCTAACACTTGCCGGATTTATAGCCAGCCCCGGCCGCCCAAACGTGGCCGAAAACATTCC
>NW_010272774.1:14588-16738 GCF_000690775.1 Eurypyga helias
ACACTCCCCAGCTGAAGGTCGGAGCTGTTCTACACTTAGCAGAGCCACGGCCTTATTCCTGTCTCGCCTCCCGAGCTCCTCTCTCTAGGATGTGGGAGACCCGCGCCCACCCCTTCGGAATGGGGTGTCTGGACCAGCCTCTGGGATGCTGGTGAGCCCTTCCACGAGCAAACCGGCCGCTGAAAGACGCAGGGCTGAGTTCACACGGATGTGGGGCTTCACAAGGAGGAGCAGCAAGCAACTGCGGTCTCCAGGATTTCACAGGGGGAGGTGTCCTTCCTCCCCGGAGTCGATGATCGAGGCCCGGAGCATTCCCATCGCCCAGGGGCTGCCCTTCATGTAAGGAGGCCGTGGTCTCCAACCAGCTCCCGGAGAACAGAACCATCATCCCCACCCTCTAGGGCAGCAGCAGGGCCAAGGGTGAGCTGTGGGGTGGGGTGGGGGGGTGTCAGATCACCCCCAGCCCCAACACCCTTCTGGGCTCAGCTCCCCCTGCGACAGGAAGAAAGGACATGGGTCTGCAGCTCCTCACCTTCCCCCGTGGCTGAACCCAACAAGCGCTGGGTCTAATTTTAGGAAGGGGCAGTCAGGAGATGGGAATGTGTCCAGGGAAGGTCTGTGAGTCATGGCTGATGAATTTGCTAGAACATACGGAGGACATGACGGAGTCAGAGACGGGAGACAAAGCAGTCTCCGGCTGCAGCCAGGCACCTCGTCCTTCGCAAAGCACAGCTGAATCCCGGCATGGCTGTCTCCCTGGGTATTTTTAGGAGCGAGTTATTTTTTTAGGAGCTACAACTGCTTTACCCTGCGTAGGTTGAGGAGCCCTTTGGAAAGAGATGAAGTGACCCCAGGATATCAGGGAACGAGAAAGAGATGAAGTGACCCCAGGATATCAGAGAAAGAGCTTCACGCTGGGAAAAGGGAACGTACAGCACTCGGAGCCCAGGTCCCCTCGGAAATCTGTGACCTTGAGGGAGGCACAACAGAAGAAGTGCCCAAGTCTCCTGACGACATAAAATGGGGAGGAGCTGGGAAGACCCAGCAGTGCTGGAGAAGAGCAAACCACCTCTCTGGGAACTGGGGAGAGGGCGGAAGGGAAGCGCTTGGCGAAGCTGCAACCCGGAGCTGGAAGGCTGCGAAGCAGGACTGAGTGTCGGCAGGGGAGAAATCAGCTGCTCTGGATGGTCCAGAGGCCCCTTCGTAGCGAGACCTGGGAGAGACGGGGTGGTCGAAGGCAGCAGGTGGTGCAGGGAAATCGAGGGCGGCAGATCGAGCGTGCCTTCCCTTTCACGACCACGGATTAGGAGTAGCTACACGGGAATCGGTGGTGTCTGAGCAGCGTTAACAGCGCCGTGGAAGGAGAATTTGGCACAGCCTTTGACAGAAATATAAAGCCAGGAAAATGCCTTTCCTGCTCCCAGAGCTGAATTACTAATTTGGAACCAAAATTTGAGGCCGTGAGGATGCTTTTCTCCTCACTCCCAGGAGGTGCATGGTGAGATCATGACTTTGTAAAAATCTACTCCCTTTTCCAAGATACTCCGCATCACTTTTGGCTCCCTGGGCCTGTTGCGGCTCTTTGTAGTGCCAGCCCGGCTGAGGTCAGGCGGAAAAGATGGAATTTCTATTTCCCAGCTGGCTGTAGGGGGTCGGCATCTTTAGCGGGGGCCTTGAGGTGCCAAAGCCAAATGTTTGGCTCCTCCTGGAGTCACACACAGCTCCTGGGAACTTCGCTTTGTGCCTGTGGTGGGCAGGGAAGCTGCGATTGTCTGGGGAGGAGGCACAGGGATGTGGGGTGGCCCCAGGGTGAGACGGCGAGGAACAGGCTGTGCACGGAGCATCCCTCGTGGGTGCTTACCCCAGGGGTGCCCAGGACAGCACGGCCCCAGTCCGGGCCGTGAGGGACCCGTGTGATACCAGGGGGCTGCTCTGGCACTTGAGGCTCACCCCGGGGCGGAGGAGCAGCTTGGCCAAGCCGGAATTAGAGCGGCGTGCGAGGATGAAAAGCTGCTCTCGTTTTCACGTCAGCAGCACCTGCAGCCCCCTCCTTAAGCGGGGGGTCCTGGTGAAGGAAGAGGAAATCATGATGATTTCTAACTGTGAATTGGCTGCTTCAAAACCGATCGTGCCTGTAGCACGTCGTGTTT
>NW_010272774.1:16751-17665 GCF_000690775.1 Eurypyga helias
TCGGGCGAGTCCCCTCCCCCCCTCCCCCCGGCCCTTCCTCACCCCTACCCGCCCCAGCGCTTTTGGCACGAGCAGGTCCGAACCGCCCCAGCAAGGAGGCACGAGCAGCGGAGATCGCCCTTAATCCCCGATTAGTGCCGAGAGCTCCTCCTGGGCTCTCCTTGAACGCTCTGCTGGTTATTAATGGACTTTTATTCAAGAGAGACAAAAACCCCCCACGCTACCCAGCCGTGGGCTGGTTCCTCCCTGGCTGCTGGCACCAGGAGGGGGAAACCCCCCACCTCCCCCTTCGCCGCGGTAGCGTGGACGGGATGGGGGAGGGGAAGTTTTGTCCCCATCCCACGGCTGCTATCGCCGGTGACGGGGGGCTGCCGATGGGGTGAGCAGAGGGGGTGTCTGAGGCAGCAGGGAGGTACCTGGGCCACAGAGACATCCCTGGAGGGGATGTCTCCAGCGCTCCTGGCTCCTCTGCTGTCAGCCCTCTCCTTGCTGACGTGTCTCTCTCTCGAGGTCCCAATTTGCACCTTCTGCCACGAGCTGGGGGCTCGCTGCCTTCAGCCGTGCAAGCTGCCAGGGGAACCCTTGCTTGGAACAACAGGAAGAATCCATGGACATACCACATCTTGGAGAGGTCACCTCTGCCAGCTGAGTCCTGTGGTCAGGCTCCAGGCTTGGAGTCAGAGCCTAGTCCTGGATTTATCTCCACAGCCAAGGGGCTCAGCCTGCCCCCAAATCTGCTCCTTCTGAATTCAACTGGCCTGGAAACTCCAACCACTTGGAAGTGCCCGGGGTGAAGCGCAGCTGCTGCCTACATGGGCAAGGATGTAGTCCTATGGGGGCTGTAGTCACGGCATTTTCCCGTTCGGTGGCAGCTCCTTTTCTGCCGTGAAAGGCTCAGCTGCTGCAGAGCCCCA
>NW_010272774.1:17749-18601 GCF_000690775.1 Eurypyga helias
ACACCCCACTAGCCCTTTGTTCCTGCACCACCACCTTCCCTGCGAATTCGGGAGATGGAAGGACGCGACCTGCCAGGGGAAGGGGAAGCCTGCAAGGTCCGATGCGAAGGTCTCCGTGAAGAACTGCCACTCGCTCCCTGAGGAGCTGCCTAAAAAACCTCCCTGCCAAAAGACCCTACAAACAGACCTGTTTTCGCTGCCTTGCCGAGCCTTTCTCTGCTCTCCCAGCATGGCTCCCTTCAGTGGATATAATTGCTTGTCAGCTTTACGGGGCATGTAGGAAGGGCTGGCGCGCTGTTCAGCTTCCCCAGCGTTTGAATGAAGGGCGCCTGCGGGGGAGTGGGAGGGAGCAGAGCCCACCGCTGCTGCCCTGCCCCCGGCCCCACGGGAAGCGGGGCTGTTGCCTGAGCTCTGCCATTTCAAAGAGCAGAAAGACCAACTGGTGGCTCTTCAGTCTGGGAAAGAGGCAATTATTTCCTCCTGGCCGCCCACTCCCCTGTACAAACGGGATATTAATGGGCCAGCCCCCTCTCACCCATCCCCCCCACCCCTATGGCTGACTCCTCAGGGCGTGGATGCCCGAAAGTGTGGGTGGAAATGCTGTCAAGGAGGATGGAGCCTTTCCAGGGGGCATGGAGATGCTCAGCCATCAGGAATTCCTTATGGCAGAAAGAAAGGGGATTTCTACTTCGGAGAATTTCCCATACTGCCGAAGCTCGGGCTCTCTGAGTCCCGAAGCCGGGCAGGATTCGCTCGGATCTCGCCAGTGCCGTGACCGGGGTTTTAACGCTGCCAGCCCAGAGCCGAGTCACTGCCGTGGCATGTTTTATCCAGGACCCGAATGCCGCGGGA
>NW_010272774.1:18852-20350 GCF_000690775.1 Eurypyga helias
GGCCTTAATTTGGCCGCTGGGCACTACATAAACCAGGAGAGGTTTGGTTAACAACAAATGCCATAAGGACGAGGCCACGTTCAGCACATGGTACCGCTCCACGAAGGCTGCTTTTGGACCCTGCCGTGCTCCGCACGGTCAGCGTGCACGAGCGTGTCCCTCTCTGGAGAGCTCTCTGTTTCCACATGTACGTTCCCAGCAGGAGATGGCATTTGGAAGAGGATGGCACAACCTCGGCTGCTTCGCACAGCAACATCCCTGCTGAGAGGCTGACACTGGGGTTAGAAACCTCCGTATTTCAATTAAATCTCTCCTACGCTGGATGCAGAAACCCATGAGGTGCTTACACCATCCCGCAGCTGACCAGGAATGTCCACAGCCTCCGTGGGATGGGAAAGGGCCGGAGTGGGCCCGTTTGCCATCTCCAAACAGCTGTCAGACCAACCGCTGCTCTCTCGAGCGTGCCGAGCCTACGGCTCGCTCCTGGCTGCGCTCCTGCCCGACGGCGGGTGAGCTCGCTTTCCCGGGCTCGGAGAGGAGGCGAGTGCATCCGGTGAGATTCGGGTCAGGAAACAGCATCCTCAGACTTGAGCTGCTCTCTGGGCAGGCACCTGGCAGGGATGCTGTTCTCCCCAGCAAGTTGCAGGGGCCATGGCCTATTTTGGGGTCTTTCATCATCGTCACACACATCGCCCCGCTGCTCTTACCGCCCTTAGCAGCAGCCCGGAGAGCCTGGTGCAGCTCGCCTCCTGCCTTGGCGGCCACGTGGGCATTGGCGGCCACGTGGGCACATGGTTGGGTAGGACTGGGGACACGGAGCTGGCGGTGATGCTGCTGCTATGTGTGACCTTGGGAAAATCACGCTATTCCTCTTTTCCCTCTCTGAAAAACAGGGACAATACAAGCCCGGTGCCACGCCGGGGCGCGGGGAGAGCACCCCACAGCCCTCGCCAGGGAGAGCACGGAGCGAGGAGGCAGTGGGGGTGCGTGGCACAGCACCAAGGTCACGCGGCTTCCTCAGAGCCCGGAACCGAGTCTCCTGCCTCCCCCCGCTCACCGTAGCCACGCGACAGGGCTCGCAGGGCTGCCTGGCTCCTGAGGCGGCACGGACACCTCACGCTGCCTGGAAGACGGGAGCAGAGGCTGCTTTGGGCAGGGACGCAGCTCCGTGTTTACTCTCAGTGCCTGACTGAGGTGACTCAAGGATAAGGAAGAGCAGGGGAAGTGGCCTAGTTTACAGAAAATCGGGAGGACTGTTACAATTGCGGACGCACCCGTCGTGCTGCGGTGTTTTCCCCATCGCTCCCTCCTTTTGGGAATGTCACGTTAATCTCCCCCGGGGTCTGTCAGTTGTGAAACGGCAACTTCAGAGGGTCCGTGTCTGGCCAAGGACGTGCGTGTCTGAGCCGGAGGCATCCCGGGGGGTTGCTGCAGCCCCGGCGCAAGCAGGACAGGGGCGAATGTAACTCCAGCAACTCCCGGGGCTGGCTCCGGCGCA
>NW_010272774.1:20522-20791 GCF_000690775.1 Eurypyga helias
GTGGGGGCGGGGAGGCCCCCCGCACCCCCCGCCGAGACGTGGCACCCACGCACGGGGTGCTGGGGTGACGGCTCATCGGCTGACACAGGGGAGAAGAGTTGACCCGAGCACATCCCGCTCACTCCAAAATCATAGCTAGCTCATGGGGACCTTTGCCTTCCCGAAGGATCCCCCACTTCAGAGCACCCGCTTGGCCCCAAGGGGCCTGGTGTGACGTGGCCGGGATGTGCTGTGCCCCACGGAGAGGTGGCTCCTGGCGGTGCCTGGCC
>NW_010272775.1:0-28521 GCF_000690775.1 Eurypyga helias
ATTCTATGATTTTTATTATTTTCTCCCACTGGTCGCATGGCCAACTTTTCCAATCTACCAAAATCAAAAGGATTCAAACCCCAGAAACTGTAAGGATGAAAAATCACCACAGAGGCATTTTATGGGTTTTAGGCATGCTAGATTTCCCACACAGAAGCTAAATACAGTAAGACTAGTAACATGTAAACTACCAGAAATTAGTCAAGCATTCAGGAAGGAATTGCATATCAGGCAAGATGAATAACGTTTTTTGCAACAGGAAGACTACCTCTGAAAACTGTTACATCCACAATTTCACACACACCAATTTAGTGGCAAGCATCTTACAACAATCAATTAAAACAAACAAACAAAAAAGGGTAATTTGAAATCCACCCACAGCTTCATGAACTACTGGTCAAATAGCACTAAAGCGCATGCCTGTGGGAGCATTTGTTCTGATATTTTGGGATAGGGGTGTCATGGGACAGACAGCGCATTTGCATTAAAACCAAAAAAGGTTCAAAAATATAATGGGGAAAATTATTTCAAACAAACATGCTTGGTTTACTAAAACCAAAACCTACGCATCAAACTAAGCCCCTATTCTACACTTAACTAAGATCTGTAGTTTTCTTGGTATGACTTTAAAAGAAAAAATATGTTGTAGTGAGTGTGATTGGCTCATATTTAAATACTTTCTAGCAATTTTTAATTAACAGTTACAGAGTAAATTTAAAGCTGCAATTTAGCAGCAGAGTGGGTAAATTTCACATACTGTGCTGATTAACTACATTACTTCTAGTCTTCCAAGTAGACTACTAGATTAATTTCTAGTCTTTGGAGTTACCGAGATCCAGAATGCTTTATATATTCAAATTCTCTAACAAGCCAATGTCAATAAATGCATGCCAACATCTCACCGAGCACTTGTCAACTGGAACGTAAATGCTCCACTTCACCATTGCTTATGTTCTGTATTACTAATAGTTTCACTCAATTACAGAACTTAATGTGCATGACACTTTGAAAATAGTACCTAGACTGGCTGTCTTAATACTTATTTTCTCCAAAATACAGCCTAGGTTACATCCTAACAACTCCTTGACCAGGAGGAATAATACTGAGACTGATACATTAGGGAGGGGGGGGAAAAAAAAAAAAAAAAAATCAACCCCCACCACCACCACCCCACACAAAACAAACAAGCAAAAAAAAAACCCACCACACACTAAGAAGAAAAAAACACCCACACACCACCAAAACCACCACCACTACCACCACCCCAAAAAAACCAGTAAGTACAAAAAAAAAAGAAAAAACTACTCCAACCAACCAAAACATTCCTCTTACTGTTTCAAGGAAACCTTGAAAGGAATTTTTAAGGGATCCTATTTTATTAGGACAGACATCCCTCCTCCTCAGACCTATACTGAAGAGGGTTTTTTTAATGTAAACACTCAGTTAGGATTCATTTTCATTATTAGCAAGGAAGACCAGTCACTTCCATGTCAAAGTTTGTCTTTGTATGACAGGAGAATGCATCAATTAGCATACATTTTCCATTTCCATCTTTTCTTTCTTTCCTAACAAACCTTTCTTTCAGGACTGGCAACCATTCAGACCTCCTAATATCTTACTAAAGGCCAAAAGTATTTCAATTCAATAAATTTAGTTTCTTATAAAAAAAATCTCATGCTTCTGAAAACACATTATATTGTCATTTAAAACCAAAGTAAAAAATTACTTTTCAAGCTTTCTTAACAATTACTTCATATTTCACTAAGAAGAGATTATTAGAAAGTTTTGGGTATCAGGAAGAAGTTCTTCCCGGAGAGGGTGGTGAGGCACTGGAACAGGTTGCCCAGAGAAGCTGTGGATGCCCCATCCCTGGAAGGGTTCAAGGCCAGGCTGGATGAGGCTTTGAGCAACCTGGTCTAGTGGAAGGTGTCCCTGCCCATGGCAGGGGGGTTGGAACTAGATGGTCTTTAAGGTCCCTTCCAACCCAAACCATTCTGTGATTCTAAATCACTCAAAAACAGACCAACTCTGAACCAGGTGGTATCAGATGAACCAGGCATCAGTTTACCTTGTCCCAAGTCTCTCTTGAAATAATCAGGTATTTTCAACCATTCTTCATGACCACAAGCAAAGAAAACACATCAGGTTAATGAATCACACTAAACTAACACTGTGGGCTGTCACCTGTGTATCCCAAAGATGGCACAGGTTGGATGAGAACTAACCCCAATTTAGTAAATGAGTAAATCTACCAATTCACGAACACTGAAAATGCTGGCCAAGTCTGAAAACATATCAAGACAGCCTAACTTGACAACTTAGCCTATTACAATTCTGTATCTACTTCTGCTCAATGTGACAAGTCAACCATTATGAAAACCTGCCTCACCAGATGCTGCTCTTAGTGGAAAGCTTTCAAAGCACATGTGCTTCATATTTTGTTACAGTCTCACACAGCTCTCAGGTGTCTTGGTGGACCAACCACCTTCTCCAATAGTTAGGTACATGTTTTTCAAGAGGAGTACTTTAATGAGAACCTCATCCAACAATAGTCCCTAAGCTCAAGAAGCAGCCACTAACTCCCACGAGAGAAGCCTGGACAGCAGCGTGCCACCAGAAGCAAATGTGTGGCAACAGACAAGCTCTAAAAGGCATTATTTTTGCAACTGGCTTCCACACTTTCATTTCAGCACCTTTGCTTTCCCCTCTTCACTTGCACACACTTTTCAGGGAGCGGAAAATGGTTCTGTGCTGGGGTATCACCTCACAGTCAGTCGCTTCATGGTTTAAAGTACCCCACATAGTCAGTGGAAAACAAACTCTTCCTTGTTGAATGCACAAGGGATGAAATTTTTGCCAGAGTTCAAGCACTCAACTTTATCAGGCTTTCCCTGAAAAAGATCTCCAAAGCCAACACACAGACAATAAGGAAAGTGTTTCTTAACCTGCTATTAATCAGACAGCATAAATCCTCGGCTTTGATTCCAAAGCTGTTAAGACATGGTTTGACAGCAGTTTCAATACAATATGGTTCTCCATCCAACTGCAGACTCAAGAGATGCAAATAAAAAGAAATTCTGACACCTAAAAAAAAGCTGTATAAAAGCCCAGCCTTTTGAAAGGGAGCGAGCACACACACGTGCGTGGAGAGGGGAATTAAGAATCTCTCTGAAAGTCATCTGAAAATCTTATCCAAACAAATAACCTTTTTGAAGTTCTTCATAGATCGTCATCCAGCAATCCAACTGTCACGTTCAAGCTCAGGTTATTCTCACTTACTAATGGAAACAAAGGAGCTCAGGAAATATTTTTTTTTAAATGTCTTTTAAATGCTTGGGTTCACCTCCAATGCACTTCCAAAGAATGATAAGCACTAGAAACCCTTTCTGGTATATGACAGGCAGTTAGAGACAAGCACACACAGTCATCGTCAAGTGAAGTCAGTGGACTTCCCTTTCTAAGCTCAGTTTTTCCATGAAAAACCTTCCCATGAAGTCAGAAGGTGCCTGGCATCCTGTTCTTGCAATACACTTGCAAGCCAGGTAATCATTTAACACGGTGATTTTATTCAGAGCATTCTTGGATCATAACAGTTTTACTAAAGCAACGATCGTTTAACAAGAGTGAATAAAAGGAAGTAAACAGACTATTCAGATGCCTGTTCACTCGTCATTAATTTTTTTTTTTTTTAATTAAAACTTGACTAATCCAGGTAGAAATATTCCCTTTGGTACATTCCCTAAGCAAAAACTAGGCAGGCAAATTCTTGCAGATTATTAGTGTAAGCAACAGTATTCAAAGGAGTAAAGTATACCAAGACTTGCACATTTTCTCCCCTGGAGATTATTCGAATACTGTGTTCTGTATTTACCAATATGAATTTAACAACTGCCTCATCCCTTACTACCAACCTATCTACCATCCAAGAAGTTACACATGAATGCCAAGGAATGCAAGAGCACCCTGGTCAATACTCCCCTGCCTGTGTACCTGTGCAAATAAGGACAACGCACAGACTCTCCCCAGGTTTTTACATCCGCCACTTCCTCCCAAGCACATGTATTACACAGAGTTTTCATCTTCTCCCCTCCCCCGTTTTTAACGGAAATTAAATAGGATGGAAGGAGAAGGGGGAAGAAAATGAGAAACTCAAAAGGGTCGAGTGAAATGTGACAAGGTGTTTACCAAGTATGTGTAACAAGCCACACTAATAGCGTCATAGAATCATAGAATCACTAGGTTGGAAAAGACCTTAGAGATCATCCAGTCCAACCGTATCTGTCCGCCACTAAACCATATCTCTCAGCACCTCATCCACCCATCTCTTAAACACATCCAGGGACGGTGACTCCACCACCTCCCTGGGCAGCCTGTTCCAGTGTGTGATAACCCTTTCGGTGAAGAACTTCTTCCTTACGTCCAAATCACGTATTACCAAAGCGTTCTGAGTGTATGTCAGTAAAGGCCTGGGTGGAGTCTCCTGCGTACCTCCCCACAGGGCACTGCTTTTGGCAAAAAGACAATCACTTTCACACACTGTGAAATGCAGCAAGTTAAAATGGGGGAACATCAGTTCCATTTGTCCTTTTTAATAGTTATTGTGCAAGCAAACCTCAGAAGCTGCAAAATGAGACTCCCCACCCCCTTCCCTTACTTTCTGAATCATCATGCTGGTTATTTCTTAGTTGTTAATAGCTCAACTTCCACACATTAAAACAATAACTTTCTAACAGCCCGTAAAATATCTGAGGGCTGACTGCTGCCTTCACAGTCAGCAAGTAGCCATTTTTCAAGAGCTCTTATTCATGAATAAAGCTGTGTCCCTTCCCACCCCAAAAGTTCAACCCCTACGTAACGGTTCTCAGCAGAAAGTTTATCCTGTTGTTTTGTGAAACACCGATGGCATGACCTCCACCAATGTCTAAATCTCCACCTTCTATTTTTGCATTAAGGAAACACAAACTTTATGAACAGGCAAGTGGTGAAGAGATCTGCATTAGAAGTGTTATAATAAGAAGAATATTGCCTCTGGGTAAAACAAAAAGGGAAGGCTCGTTTCCTCACGTCATGTCAACCTTTCATTATGTTCTTCTGAAGAAATGACGCATCACTTGCCCAATGCTTTCCAATCCTTAAGTTATAAATTTCCCAACATTGTCAGTTGCTCTCAAACTCTGGCTGCACATTCCTCCCAAGCATCTTTACATACTGGGTATCTCCTGGTCACGTGGTTCTGCTATGACCTGCAATTTGAAGTTGTTCTTATATATGGATTTTCACTTAAAACCTCCTTGCACTTGGATCAATAAATACCTTGGAAAGAAAAACCAGTACTGGGAACCTACAGGACACAATGGGTCAAGGAGGAAAGTAAAATAAATTAATGTCTCCCAGTTGGGTCACTTGATGCTTCCACTTATTCAGGCAAAAGGTTCCTCTGGTGCTCCCAGACACATTGTGGGACACACAGTTTTGGTTCCAGGAGAACAAAGTGACAGACCAACTACAATAAAAAATTCCACAGTCACAAAGCAGAAGTAAAAGGCACCTGCACAGACTCTTCTTTCTCACAAAGATCCTGACTCTTACTTGCAGTATCAAAGAGAGCTCTAAATTTTTCATAATTAAAATAACTTTAAAAAATAGTTTGGAAAAAGTAGCTTTAATAATTTTTCATATACTTCTTACTTCTACTAGAAATAATTCTGTAATACCTTGAGGGGGGGGGGGAAAATCCTTATCTTTTATGATTTTCCAATGTAATTTCCCAAAGCAACACAACACATTTCAAAGGGATGTCCTGCTAGCTTAATTGGCCAGTTAGGCTGTTTCTCAGGATGGGATCAATTTAACCAGACTCAGCAAGAGCCATTGCAAAACTATCCTACTTTGCAGTAGGATATGCACGTGTGTATGAACGCCTAAGTACATAAAAATAAATTCTACTATTCATTGATCAACATGCTGCTTTGGGTCTCTCTGCTTTCTGGAAGTTTTCCATCAGCATCATACTTGGCAAAGGCTCCTTCATAACATACAAGTTCTTAAACATAACACTATGCCCTCAGGCCACTTATTTCTCCATATAAACTCCAGCCACATTTCTCCATATAAATTCCATTTCAAAAGGGGCTTTCCATTTATTGCTGGGTCATCAATGCTTTTGGTAGCGATCACAATTACTAAATTAATATTTTGCAATACTGCTGTGGTCCTTCACCCTAGCAGAGTTCACCAGTTTTAATGGCTGCATTACTGGAGAACCTGGGCTAGCCACAGATTTGCAGTGGTTTAAGCTGCAAATTAAACCACTGGAGGTTAAATTGGAGACACTTATTTTCTATCAAAGCAGGTTATTACCTCAGTCAGTGGTAAAACACACAGTCTGATGAATTCCCATGGGATAAACAGAGCATGAGCTTGCCTATACGAATCTACTTTGCGTTTCCCGCTGAGTAGGAGCACACACGGGAATAGTTGCTGTGGAATGGGAAGTGTAGCGAGTTCACTGCGTTTACAAATCACCCAGCACAAACCCACTTGGCTGCCTGCACACTCTGGGCACTAAGGCTGCAATCCCACATCCCTTTGCCAGCGGTGCCAGCAGCTGGTGGGTGCAGCCAGTGGCAGTGTTGTCAGAGGTTTAGGTCCTCAAATCGATCTTTTTGATCACAACAGGAGACAAGTTTGGAGCAGTCCTACAGCGCTTTCTGGCAGCCCTACCTGAAGCCCCACAAATGATGTGTTTATGGAAAGAGGAAGGGATTTCCTCCTCACAGATTGAAGTGAAACATATTTCCAAGCCTGGAGAGCGTCTCACTTAGCTTATAACCTCGTCATCGATGAGGAGAGCAGAGTGCAAAAACAGCTATTAAGGAGCTTCAATGTTAATAAAATTAAATGGTTTTAAATAAAACATCTGGAATCAGCTGTTTCTATAAGCTGTTTTTATTTAAGTTTCCACCTTGAAATATTGGACTCCTCGGCTATTTTCACATGTAAACCTGAATGCCAAATTAGACTATCTTAAAAAAAAAAAGTTGTCGAAGGAAAAACTGTAAGAATTATTCACACATTTTTTGGCTTGGCACTGTATTTGATCTGTAATGGGCTGGGAGAGTGCTAAACACAACAGTATTTTTGCAATGCACTTCGCATTGGAAATAATTTTTCAAGAAAACACTCTTACTGCATTCGTCAGTGGTAATCACTAAAATTCAGAAAGAGCACATCTTCAAATGTTTCCACAGATACCTTGGTACAGATGTAAATTTTTCCCCTCAACGAGCGCTGTGAGTAAACTCTGGGACAAAGTGAGGGAGAAGACACACAGCTGTTTCAGTATTGGCAACCGTAAGCTATAAAGTCATGAGTCAAGGTCTCAAAAATAATCAAACAGAAAAAACACCCTCACCAAAAAAACAACCCACAGGACAAAGCCAGACCACAGAACATTTTACTGCTTGGGATTTGAGTTGCTCTCCCACACCCCAAAAGCCTGTGTGAGTTTTGGACACTATGCCCAGACGCATGTGGTAAGATGACTGCGTCCCTTCACACGCGTCAGCTCCTAGAGCTGCCTGTGCGTGACCTGCCCTGGTCAGGTCTGCTGATCCCAGGATCTTGCTCTCCCAAAACTAAAACCGTCCAGAGGGAGAGCAGCTCATGAAGCAATGACCTGCCTCTTCTTCCAAGCTGGGGAATGTGCTGCTATGGATGTTGGCTTCTTCACCACTGAACACAGTCCACCTATTATTTATTAACATGTGTGTTTTTCTTTTTTTTTACATGCTTGTTTTCTAAATACATTTTAGATTGATAAAACAGTGTCCATTCTGTAACTACAAAAGTAGTAGCATTTTACTACTGGTAAAAAAGCTTAATTTGACAACCATCACGAGACATCCATCAAGAAGATCCACTGGCAAGAAAGTCTTATAAGTGGTCAAGAATTTGTGTGGAGGAACATTAAAGTGTTAATTGCCTCCATCCTGCTTCAAGGGGACAACCTTCAAAGTCACATGTCTCATTTCTCAGGCTTTATGAAACACATGCACATTTGCTTAATTATTCTTTATTACATGCTCTGGAAGCTTGAACGCTCAGAGATGCCCTGCCTATTGTTCCGATGCAGGGAAAGTGTATAGGAGCTGTTATTTCGTTTAATTTTTACTGTTAAGGAATATCACAAGACAATGTGAAAATTAAATTTCTACAGTTCCACTTAAAGATTAATTTTAACATTTTATCTAAATATTTTTTCTTTTATAAATGTAGACATTTTATTTGGATTAAAAATCAAGTGATTAAAAAGCTGCCTAAAGCTTTGAAAACATGGGTAGCAATAGCTATTGTACTCAATCTTCGGGAGGTAATTAAAAAAGTACCAACTTAGCCATCCAGAAAAACAATTTATTTCATGAGAAATGTGAACACCTATCTTTATGGCCATTTATTTTTATAACAGTCAAGTTTTAGCTAATAATTCACTACAAAGTGTGGTTCAGCATCTTAACCTGATACAGCATAGACTAGAACACTGCTAATCTGTAGCAAGTCTTATACCTAAGAGGTTATGATAAATGTTGGAAGGTATATACAGCCTGAATGTATCTAATCTCTAATGAAAGAGCACGAGAGACAGCAGGAGGGTCCCACGTGGTGAAATCCTTAAACACACCCAGCTATTCAAGGCTTAAGAGAGCAGACATCAAAAGCAGCATCATTTGAGTCACCCTGTGGCTCAGTCCCACCAACATCGTGCTCCTCTACAGCTCTTAACGTTTTTATTTCTTGCACTTGGGTAAGTAAAGATGATGATACATGACATATAAAGGGCATCTTAATCAAAACATGAGAAAGGCCTCCACACATCATCTGCTCTAAGCATGCACCAACTCCTAAACTAATTCAGTCTTCCTCATAGAAAGGAGCTTGTCTCGACTGGGTTTTTTTGTTTAGGTTTTGTTGGGTTTTTCGGGGGGTTTTTTTGTGTGTTTTTCTTTTTTTTTGTGACCATCCATTACATTTTTCAGATCTAGCATTTGGCCAAAGGAATAATAAAATATCACAAATACTCAGATGAACTAACACATTTTTCAAAACATGAGTAAATCATTGCTGTAAGCAGTCACAGTCTCTACTGTTTGTAGCAACAGCATGACAATCTCCCACAGGCACCTCCCTTACTTTTCTTGCTGTTTGAATGGAGAAACATGGAAATGACATCAAGATAGAACATGGAGAGAAAGCTGTCATAAGTTGAAAGCATCTTCCAACAGTGAACTAATACAAACACACTGCTCAAGCTAACACAAAATCAGCACAGGATCTGCTAGTTTGTAGTAGTGCTTCAAGAAATGAGCCACATCATTTTTATTAGACAAAAAAACAAGTTAACTTTTAAATTCACCCCCAAATTCCTCATGTAAAAAAGCATCAGCAAGTTTTCATTCTCAAAGTTGTGTTAATCACAAAGTCTAAGCCGGCAAAAAACACAGTACATAAGGAGGAAAAGAATATTAAAGATTCCTGCCAGACCCCATTGCCCTCAACAGATCCTGAATCGAGCCCAGAAAGAACTGCAGCATCAAGAGGGAAAACATTTGGCCTCCAACTTAAATGGGACTCACCCAGCAAAAACGGCTTGGGGCAGGGTGTCTCAAGGAATGCATCACATCAGCACTTTTGATTCGTCAGAAGTACTTTAAAACAATCTATCTGCTGAAGAGAAGTCTTGAAAACGTATTCCCAGAGGAAATCTCCATTGCTCACAGCATGCTGTCTGAAGCAGCTTTTGTGTTCTGCAGTTTAGGACCGTGTTACCTTGTGGGGCTACCATTTGGGCCTGTTAGGACATGCCCATAAAAAGAATTTGGGCAATTATATGGTAATTTAAATACATAAAGTTCTTGACAATTCTTGCTCACTCCATAAAATCAGAAGTAAACAAATCAAAAGAGTATTACCTGTCAGAAGCACCTTAAGAAAACAACCAGTCCACCTAAACAACCTCCATGTTACCTCCTCACACAATTAAGCAACCACACAGTAGCTTCTACGGGGAGCAAGGGGGGGGGGGGACGGGGACGACAGGACGGACACGACACCGACACCCACCCACAACAAAAACACACACACCCCACCAAAACCCAAACCAGAATAAGCAAACAAACCATGAATACATGCCAAACTAGAAAAGAAAGGCCATTTTCCTACATACTCATTGACCCATTTCCTAGTCATTACACCTTCTGCAGGGTCAGACATTCATCTGGACTGTGTGCCCAACCCCCCCCCCTACTCGCCCCCCTCCCCTGCCCCCTCAAAAAAAAACCCACCCATGTAAAAACAAGCTGGTTCTCCTGAACCCCACAGCTATTGCCCAAAGGTGGAAATGGCAGCAGCAAGAGTTATGGACACAGGAATACAGTCACACCCCTGTCTATGTCTTCAACAGTTAGCCCCACAGAGTAAGAGGGCACGTGTGTTGGGTTTTCTCCTTCCCTAAACTGAAGTTAGGATTCTGCTGGAGTGGGGACACACTACCAAAAGCCTCTTTTCATCATATTCAGTAACAGAAGAGTATTCATTTGAAATTGTGTATGAGTGCATATGTTTCTTACGCCTGTTATTTACAGGTACACATCATGAGCCTCCAGGCCTAACTGTCATCATCCTCCTCTTCCCTCCTGAAGAAATACCCTTTTCGTTTTTCACTAGGCTCATCCAACCCTTTCAAGAGAAAACAGGTATCTACAGCCTTACACATCAATAAAAACTGGTAAGATTGTGTCTCCCCCACGGTTTGTCTCCTTTCAGCAGTGTGTTAAAAAAAAAAACCCAACTCAAACTGCAGTTTTGCAAACAAGAATATTGGGCAAAAAGATGCTGAAGACAGCCATATTATAGGACATTCTGGTCACTCTTAATAGGAGTTTGAACAGTTTAGGATCTAAAATTTTAAAAATGCCATGAATACTCAGCTAGTAAATCCTTCAGTCAGAGTTCAGCAAGCTTCAGTGACCCTGACGAGCACAGCAGCCCAGGCATGGCAGAGAGGCAGGTCCTGAGATACCCTAATCTCAGAAAATTAAAAAGCTTTGAAGATTAGGAGCAGGACCTTGAAATGACCCAGCGAGAAAGAGAGAGGCTAAGTGGTTTCTGCAGCCAGTCCCTCCCAGACAGTAGGCTGCTGAGCCCCCAGTTTCTGCAACCAGCACCCTCCAGCTCAGGAGCAATCCAGCTCAGCACCTTGGTCTCTGCAGGGGCAAAAGATCAGAGCTTCAAGGCCTAGAAATGGAGTTTAGTTTGTTAGAAACCTGGGACAGAGGGAGACACTCCCAATAGCATTTGCTACCTGATGTATAGAATATTGCGGTTTTTCTGGATAACGCTGCATGAGCTGCATTTACTCTTAAGTGACAGTGCTACTAAGTCATATGAGGAGACCATCTCACAGATGCCTGAGGTTCTGGTTGTTCTTGTTTATCTTCCTCCTATCCTCTCTTGAAGCGTGGACAAAAATGGGATGCAGAAATCCGGCAGAAGCCTCACTAGGTATTGAAGACACCAAATTCACTGCATTTCACTCACAGCACCATAATCACTGACGTGCTTCCAGCTCGCCATTCCCAAAAACATCAGATCTTTTTCTGCCAAGCTGCTGACAAGTCAGGTGTTCTCCTTTCTTCATTTTCTGCCCAACCAGTACCTGCTTGTCCTCTAGCCAATTTTTCCCAGATGAAAGGTTTTGTATTTCACTAGGCTGCATCCCACCAGAGCAGAGCAAAACACCAGGATTTCAGGGCTCCAACCTCCAAGTTATTGCGTGTGTGTGGAGGAGCAGCTGGAACCAAAAACCCTGAATCATACACAGCTGTCAAGTTAAAGCACAACCCCCGTGTCCTTAGGCAGCACTGCAGGTTAGGCACAAGCTAGGATTTTCCAGGGAAGTATACCACTTGTACCAGCAGGCACATCAGAAGTGGTGCTAAGGGGACCGTCTCCTCAGGCAATTGCCCCCTTGTCCCCGCTTTCCTCTGCAGCACGGCACAGGGTGTCTTTTTGTACTCATCTATGCCTGGGGAGTAAACCAGCAAGTGAACACCCACTCCTCGTTCTTCCTCCTCTCCATTCTCACCCCTTCAGCCTTTTGCAGCCTGTATAATTTATCATAAAGCTCAGAAAGCAGAGTCCGGAGGCTGACTGTAGTGGGAAGATAACAAAGAAAGGTGGGTCACAACAGCTACAATGGCAGCACCCAAGGGCCTGTTTTGGCGTTGCACCTAAGGTGGGCAGCTACCACGGTTCCTACTGACCCACAGGCAGCTACCAGAGGGCCAGCTTCAGAGAGCAGGGCAAAGACCAGTGATGGTGAGGGCTGCAGATATGAAAAGTTGTTCTCTTTCATTTCACAAAACCCATCTCAAAACATAATCACCATATTTTGTAGCCCGAGCTTTTGTGGTGCACCTTAACGAACCCGGTTTTCTTTGCAGAGGGACGAAGGTCCTCCCACGTCAGACCTCACATTACTGGGCAGGATGAGCAACTGGAAGAATTGGCAATAGGTTGCACAGTCAAGAGGAGGCCTGCGTACACATGCAAAGCAGGCAAAGCCATAACCTGATTTCTGAGCTCAGCACAACACAGTAGACATGCAACTCCAAGCAGTTAGTTAGTTCCACATGTTTTGCTATTTTCCCTACGATAGCCACCACGGAGGAAATTAGAATCATGTTTCAGAAATAATTCATATCATTGATTTTATGTGCCCAAAGGAAGCACAAATTAAAACGAGGTGGAAAGTAGCTTGCCCTTTCAAGTGTAAAGTCTGGCAGGGAAAGAACCAACCAGTCTCCAGCTTGTGGAATTGCTCAGGAATGCTATTTCGGAGTATTGAGCGCAATGAGGTCAAAATTACTAGAATTATCATGGAGACATCAATGGAAAGGAAAAAGCATGAATTAACAATGCATGCATGCTACTACAAAAAAAAAAAAAGAAAGTTTTTCCTTCATCTTACTTGCTTGCAACTAATTATAAACTGGAAATAAGAAAAATTGCTGCAGAGAACAGTAAGTTATCACCTACGCATAGAACTGAAGACTAGATCAACTTCTGTATGCAACACTCCTATTGCACAGGAAGGCAGGCTCTGTGAAGTTGTGTTGGCAACTCTGTATTGAAGAGCTTTCTTCTAATTTAATTGCTAACACAACAGTTTCTTTATCTTCCAACAGTTATGAAAACATGCCTAAAAACAATTTACAGGAAGACATACACAAATGCACACACGTGAATATCTATAAATTTAAAAACCTTGTCCACATAAAATACTCTTCAGAGGCACAGTTTAAATTCCTAAGAAGCATTCAACAGAGACAAGACAGCTATCACAAAATGTAGAGAAACCAGTATATGCAGAAGGGCTACATCTCTTAGTGTTAACAAGCCCTGACCAATTCAGAAGGCAGTTAATTTCCTTCTGGCACAGCTATATTACTCACATACATGAAGTCCATGCCAAAATGCACCCATAACATTAATTACAACTATCCAGTCCAATAGAGCAACCAGCAAGGCAAGAATAGCTCTAGACTGGCTGTTCAGTTTATATCTTTAACAAGACAATCACTTTAAAGGCCTAAAAAAAAAAAAAAAGCCCATACTTCTAAAAAGCAAATTTTATACATGTATTCACACAGACACACATTGATGCTAACTTTTGTTTTCACTTTCAGTTCTCATCAGAGACAGTTTACTGAAAGCTGTGTCATAAGTCATGTATGCCAACAATAATTAAAAAAAAAAAAGGCAAGAGAGGAGAATATTCAAAAAACAACCACCCAACTCACACCAGCCTGGCTAAATTAATTCCATAAGTAAAGAAGAAATCAATACAGGTCTTCTCTCAAAAAAAAATAAAAGGACTTGTATCTCAAGGCACAAGGAAATTGAATTTATAACTTCAGGAACACCACTCCAATATAAACTTTTACACCAACTATTATCGTATAAGCAGAATCTCAGAGTTCTCAGAACCAACCACCCTCATTTACTACATTTCAAAGAACTATTAAAAATCCATCTTAATAGATTTTTTACAGTATGCCATCATCTTTTAGAGAAACAGCAAGAGGGATCATAAATAGAAAGTGATAAAATTCATGAATTAAAAAGGGGAAGACATATGTGTTTACAGAGAAAAGAATTTTATCTTTGCTGTTCCTATGCTGACCTGAATGCACCAAGCTAACCACACACATTCCCAAAACCTCAATGCTTCTGGACAAAAACGTTTATTTATATAAATTTAGTAAATGTTTACTTACCCAGCATCCTCCTGGAAGCCTTCCAATTCGTCTCTTTGTTCTGCTAGGGTGGATTCTAGATCCAGATAGGTACCGTTGTGAGACAATTGCAGGGTGCAGTCATCAAGCTGTAGAACAAAATTCAGATCATTAGATTACAGCAGTCATTCTCTCCAACACTGCCTTCCAATTTTCCACGTCCCCAGACAAGATGTCCCTAAAATAAACAATGGAGTGGATAAGAGAATGGGTGCTGTTCAGTAATTTATGCAATCCCAAGTCTATATTCACTAAACCATGCTTGGTCACAACATCATCAACATGACTAACACACACAGATAAATTTATTTGTATATATAGAAAGAGATTAGAGGGTTTTATCACAGTGCCTTTAGAATCCTATAAGGAACGAGAAGTTAATTTGAATTCTCATCGAGGATATGAATGACTGTTTGCTGTTGCTACAGTACATTTAAGTAGAGTTTCTGGGCCTCTGGATGGAGATGGAAGGAAGAAGAAGCTGTTTTGTGAGCTACTGAACATCCTCTGTGAGGAAGGACACACCAAGGGGCAGAGCAAGGTGTTGCAGCCCACAGCAAGGGGTGCGGTCAACCAAGACTCAGATTTTCTGGCATTCTCATTTTAGGGGCAGGCACTAACCAACCTCGGAAGTTGCAGGGAAGACTTTCCTAGGCACCAGGGCGAAGGCTGGACACACATACCAACTTCTTACAAAAGTACTGAGGTAACTAAGAACCAAACCTGAAAGTAGGCATCTGCCTTCACTGACACTGAAGAGGGAGAGAGCAATTAATAAAACCCATTTGTTATAATTTCCATCCTGTCTTCCCCCATCCTCAAGTTCTCCATTAATTGATCCAGCTGTTAAAAAAAACCCATAGATTTGATCAAAGTTAGAAAAGGAATTTTCTGGGGTTTTTTGGCTTTTTTCCCATGGGGACCTCATCCTAGAAGGAGGTTTAGGAAGATGCACCAAAATCCAACCAGAGTTTAAGAGGGGTAACTGAAGAAACCCAAAAGAAGACCTAGAAAGTAACACGAGCTCCTCTCACCATGAGATAACCCAGTGTCAAATCACAAGGAAAAAAGCTTTCCCAGGGCAGGGAAACAAGAAAACATTTGCCAAAGGGCAGGTGAAGTACAGGTCTGTCCTACCTCAACCACTACAGAGGGTAAGTGGCTTTGGTCAGTCTGGAGAAGCAGCCCTGAGGCAGAGAAACTGCCACCCCTGAGCCCAGTTGGACGGGCTGCTGTGGACCTTTGATGTGTCAGCACCCCACTGGGGGCCCTTGGGTACCCAATTTGAAGTTCACAGATACTGTAACCCCAGGTGTGTTGTGCTGCTAAGGTACAAAATCCAGCCTGACAGCCAGTCTCAGGCTGGCCTGCCAAACATGTTTCATTCCTGTAGATCTGGCAAACAGGCAGACCCTTTGCATGCCTCTATCCACCAAAAAGCAACTGTGACGAATGTGGGGTAAATGTACATCCTTGCTGCAAAGGCCACTTAGGGAAGAGGAGAATATTCCACAGCCTACTTCATACACACCTTCTGCCAAGGTGCCAGCCAGTAACTCCTTGAAGGGGTAAGCAAAGGTCTGAAATAGCCAGTGACTCAAGGAAAGGAAATTACCATGCTTTATCACATCCATGGATTTTACTTTCTGCTCTTTTTAAAGCTAGGAAAGAAAAATCAATGAGAATCCATCTTTGATGAATTACCTGATGAATTAATTTTAATTTCACAAAGTTATGGGTTACCAGTAGCTGTTCAGGAAAGCATAATAAGCACCCACACTTCTTATCTGGCAGTCAAGACCAAAACTTAGACACCCAGTTTCCTATTGCTGATGTATATATGCAAGAATAGAAACAGTCTTTGCTTATTCTGGATTCACTGCATCGGCAATACTGCAGAGAAGCTCATTTCCAATTATCAAGCAACAGAGCGTGACTTTTGGGTTAGCCCACACCACTCTGCTTTGCACTGTTTGTAATACGAAAGTAAAGTTCATCCTCTGGAGAAAGGGAAAGGGTAGAGGGAGGAGGTCAAGTTGTATTTCAAACCTGTTCCATTTTTTTCTTTCCTTTTTTCCCCCCTGAGGAAAGAATAAGTCATTAAATAAAGCGACATAAGTTTTTACTCTGACTCCTGGGGATTAAAGAAAGCAAAGAACCTCCAAGCGCAGCCCTCCGATATTAAGAACAACAACAGTATTACTATTCTGTATCCTTCCAGTTACAAAGGATATCATTAACCTATGCTAATTCAAAATACAGTCTTTAGAAAAGACTAAATCCTACTCTGGGAAACTTTTCCCCCGTAGCCCAGGGTATGTAATAGAATGCTAATTTATTCAAAGTAATGCCAAAAGGCAAACTACTAATTAGATAAATGTTCCGCTGTCACTATGGAGATTGGGAGATTTGCCCACAACTTCCATTTATACTGCATAATTAGGGAAAAGGAACTGTGCTTTACTAATATGACTTTAGTGTCTAAAAACATGATGACAGCAGGAAGTACTTCATATACAAAATAAAGTAGAAGTAGTACGTTCTATCTATTTTCAGCTCATCTCCATAGTTTCAGCTGAACATAGTATTCATTCAGGCTTTAAAGCACTGTATATTGCATTCTGTATCCATTAATAGGAGTGTTAGGGTAATGGCAGAAATGGCAATATCTTTTATTTCCATTACTTAACACTGAGTCTTGACAATAAGGTTTTCTTCTCTTTGATATGCACACAACAAAAAACAACAGTTTTAAAAGGTGTAAATATTAAAGCAATGAGCTCTAAAGTCATCCTTATATAGGATCATTTTGCTACTTTGCCTCCAAGCTTCACTTCCACACGTATTGTGCAGGCAGAATACAAAATGAGAAGCCACCTTACAAATTATTTTTAATTAGTAAATTGCCTGCCTTTTTCAATACAAAGGATGGCTGACGTTCACTCATTAGTACTTATTAGTAGCAATTGAAGATGTTGGCCTCTCCTCTCTGTTCAATGTTAATCCCATGTTTGTCTGCTACGCATCAATTCTCCCGTTCCTGGAGACCCTCACAAATGGCCCCATCTAATTCATTCACAACATGTTCTTCCTATTGATCACAATTCACATTAAAATCCCTATTAACACTCATCTTCTCTTAGGACAATGAAAAGGAAGAACGAGTAAAGCCTTTCAAAGAACACTAAACTGAGCTGTTTTCCACAATCATGAAAAAAACTGCTATTCAACTTCTTCAAAATTAATTCCATTTAATTCACTTGGTTCTACACAATTCTGTTCAACTCTACAGTATTCCCTACTTGTCCCAAAATTCAGATCATTATTTTGTAGTTATTAAACTGCATAACCAGTTTATATTATTGCCACAAGGCCAAACTATCCAAACTATTTTCCTAAGCTTACAAACCCACCTTTTCTAAAGTCTCTCTTGTCCGCTCCTTCAAATAATTAACCATTTTTTGATACAAGTCATTTAAATGCAACTCATCCTGTAGGCTTTACAGCAATTTTCCATACTTTTCTGAAGTCACATTAAAAGAGTACCACAGGTATCATGGGGACATCAACAGGGAGGCACACAATCAAGTGGGACAAGAGTAATGTTATTTCTTAGAGTCAAATAGAGAACTACTCCACTTTCACAGTCTTCTCCAGGACTTCAGGTTTCTTTATTGCAGCTTAAGTATCAAACCATATCATAAGCTTCTGTAAAGCTCTAAAAACTATGCATGCATTTCAATTACATTCCCATCTTCTCAAATTAACAGTTTCTTGAGAAAATATCCAGAGCATTTTTTTTTCATCCCTACAGATATTCCCCAATTCTCTCATCTCTATAAAGAGTGGGTCTACCTAGGAGTAGTGTCTTCCACAGGAGCAAAGGGATAAAAACTGTTACATGCAATGGTTATTGAAGCACATGCCTTAGCCAAAATCACCCCCTGTGGATGGCTATCGCTACCTTCAACCACCATCCCACTGGGTTTACATGAAAGAAGCAAGGAGAGCAAGACTCTTTTATGCATCTTCCTCACTAAAAATCTAACTGATGTGCTAATTGTCCTCTTCATCTTCACACTGAAACCTCATTGAAACATTAATATCTGTACTGTATCCTGGCAATACAGGCATATCAAGAGGTAGTAAGTGCTACTGAAATGCAAGTAGAGCTACTAAATTAACCCAGTCCAAGATTTATCTTTTACTGCAACAAACGTTCCAAAACAAGGACTGAGACGTGTTTGAACTTTTCTCAGACCATAACCTGTATCCATGCAGTGGCAACTGACCCACACCATCCAACCTGTATAGTACTCATGCTGCAACCATAACAGGCACAAATGAAAACCAAAAAAAAGCATCATGCACTCACAGAGATCTAAACAACACTATCCCAAGTTTCCTATATGCATATATAAGTGTTCAAATATAAGCACATATGTTGTGCATATATATATATGTACTTTAACTATTTCCCCAAGAGTTCTCAAAAAAAGCAAGAATTGCCTGAATTTGAGAGTCAGATCCCTCAGAACAGAAGAAACAAAGTTTGAGAGGCCAGAGCCAAAGGACAAGTGAAGATAAACTCTAGGAGAGCATCATTCATCATCTGTAACCATGGCATGCTTTTCTCTCTTGTCGATTCTCTCCTCATTCACTTGCCAAACATCTTAAGGAAACGAAACAGGTCACACAACTCCCCTGTGCTTCTCTGCAGGTGTTCTCAAAGCAGAAATAGGCCATGCTTTCAAAAAGGCAAGACATGAACAATTAAGAAATTTGTGATATCACTAATGACCAAATCATAAGGAATATGCCCAAAAGGAGGGTGGGAAGGTTACATTCACAATTTTTGTGTACCACAAATGTTTAAGTCTTTTAAACATCATGTCCATATAAGTATTTAAGGGTAGGTTTAAAAAGTGAAACAAAATGATAGTTTCAGCTCAGGAAGTTTTAATGATGCCCTTGTGAGTCATCACCACAGTTAGAAACTCTTTAAATAACCCTGAAATAGAGTTTTTCCAAGAGAAGAATGGAAATGTAAGGGAAACATAAGGAAAATTAAAAGGACATACATAAAAACTGCACAGTATTATGACCAATAGTTACAGTATTATAAATGTATAGTTACACTGGTATAAGTTCTACTCTAAGAAGTTGAACACAATTATTCAAAAGCAAAAGAAACATATCATTAAAGTATCAGAACATTTAAAGCAGAGGTTCCTACTCCCTCATCCTTCACCATTTAACACATTACAGAGTGAAACCACACCACAGAAGAAAAGGGTGTCTTGGCTTTGATTATAACCAGGAAAACAGGCACAGCAAGGTCAGAGCTGAGGCATTGCTCTGTCCTGGGGGTCGTCCCCATCTCACCAGCCACCGGAGACCCCACAGCAGCATCGTGCCTGTCTGCCACATGAACACAGGTTGGGCAAAGTTAAGCAACCGACTCACGCAAGTGTTCCTTATAGGCTGACAGGAAATCAAGAATATATGGCAGAAGACCCATTTATCATATTTTTTTTGCAGGTAACCAAATTAGCTAGAAATGGCTAAGCCCCTCAACCTGCATGGGCAAAGTAATGTGTACTGCAGGGCTATCAAGCTTAAGAGGGCTCAAAAGAGTATGACAGTAGTATACCCGTGATGACTTTTACCTTGTTTCAAACACTGACTCAGAGAGAGAGGTAACACCTTTTTCTCTTCACAAAGAAGCCCTTATTGCTGCATAATAGAAAAGCTCATAATTTCTCCAAACTTCAGAGTGAAGCACATCACCAAAAGGAGCAAGGAGCTGCAGGGGTAAGAATGAACAGCAGCAAGAAAAGGTGATGATTAGCCAATAAATGACCACTGCCACTCTCAGAAACAGGCTGGAAATGGCAAGGAAAAAAAAAACCACACACACACACAAAAAAAAAAAATATCTGAGTTCAGTCAATGTTTTCATCTACTGCCTTTAGCTTCTTACAATTAAAGAGAAACAGCCAACAAGAGGGGGTGGGCAGGGGTGCAAGCAGAGAACGCAGCACCTGCTTCCAAACACACACAACCGCCCATCCACCCACAGACCAAGTACTGTTGCCTGATCCTCTTTGCACACACTTGTGTGTATACACCAGTCTTCTCACTAGAGAAGCCCAGTGAGTAAATAAGTCAACACAGAGGCAACACACACCATGCCAACAGAAACTCCTGCAAGTCAGTTTTCTCTTCCTCCAGAAGGTTTTTCTAGCTTACATGCCTCCAGAGTGGATTTGCCTTTGGCTTGGTTTGATTTCTCTCTCCCAAGGCAGCAGCAGGTTGGCAGAGGTTAAGGGGGGAAATGCCAGAAACATCCTTCCTCCTTCTCAAAAAGCACAGCAGAGTGGGTTTAAATTGAAAGTGGGGAGGTTTAGATTAGATGTCAGGAAGAAGTTCTTCACGGAGAGGGTGGTGAGGCACTGGAACAGGTTGCCCAGAGAAGCTGTGGATGCCCCATCCCTGGAAGTGTTCAAGGCCAGGCTGGATGAGGCTTTGAGCAACCTGGTCTAGTGGAAGGTGTCCCTGCCCATGGCAGGGGGGTTGGAACTAGATGGTCTTTAAGGTCCCTTCCAACTCAAACCATTCTGTGATTCTATGATTAGAAAGCTTCTCTTCCTTGTTTGTTCAAAGACCAGAGCTGTACTTTTCAATAAACAATCGCAGAGATGTTCTTTCCTCAACCCCTACCTTGAGAATCCCTTCAGTGGAAAGTATTTCAAACAAATCTCCTAAATGCCAAGGTGTTACCAAGTCAGCAGCCAGCATGTGCCAAGACAGAGTAAGATTTTATCTTCCATTCAAATAAAGGTAGGCACAGTTCAAAAATTCAGTTCAGATAACGATCAAGAATCCCATTCATAGGATGAAGTGCCTTACATTAGGAGATAAGAGGATAGGCTTGTTTACCGGTGTTACTGCTCATCACCAGAACCTCCTGGCTTTGTAGCCCCTAGCTGGAAGTACAACCAACACTCACCAGATCTCCAGTAATTCTAGTGAGAGCTACTGGACAGATTATTTTGCTCATTTGGTGGTTTCCAAAATTACAGGCAAAGGGAATAAGAAATAGGAGAGATTAGAGTAATCCAGTATCAAGCTGCAGAAATAAAAATCCCTCTTCAGTTCTAGCTTTTTGACACAGACTCAGAAGACCCTTACCTTACCTCATCTTTCATTTACACATTACTGGGTGGAAATTGTTCTCCATCAATGGTGGTGTGCTCCTTACTCACCCCCAGCATGCTTTGCAGAGTTGGGTTGACAAAAGCAAAGTTCCTTTATGGTCAATTTTTCCTTCCTAAATCCAAAACCTCATTTTACTTGGCACATCACAAGCCAGATGCATTCACATACCCCAGCTATGCAGTTTTTAAACACTCTCCCTCCTGGTTCAGCTGTTTCCAGTGCAATGGCTATCCTGTTAACAAGGCCTACAAATACCTTTTTCCTCTTCCATTGCCATCTCCTCCCCTTCTTTACTAAAATCAGTTTCTACTCAGGAAAAGAGAAAAAAACAGCTCTGCTTGCAAGCCAAAACATATTCCGTATTTCTAAGCAAACAGCACGAACTGGCACAAATCAATGTTTGACACTTTTTCAACCAAAGCCAAACTTCAAAGTTAGAACCACCATGCTAATTTCAGATGGCATCATGCTTTTGAAATTTTATTACAGATCAGTAGGTGCACGTTTTCTGAACTCGCACACAGCTGGCCCTTTAAAACCGAACAGGTTTGCTGTCACCATTAGTTCTCACAGTGATGAAAAATGGGGATAAGTCTAATAACATCACACAGACCACAGCAAACCCACCAGAAAAAGTGTCTAGCTTCAGGGCTACCACTGACTGTCCCATGGCCAAGGCCCTCAGCCTCTTCCCTCTCATGTGGACAGGTGCTAACCGATCCGTGCCAGTTATGCATGTTCCAGTCCTCATTTTGGGCAACACGATGGAGAAAGACCATCTAGTCCAGGATTGATGCCACGTGACCCATCTCAGGTAAAAGCTTAACATTAATGAGATGAAAGAAAAGCAAGTAATCTGTATGTAAGCCAAATGTTAAGCGCCCAAAATTAACACTAAATTCTAAAAACTGCTCTCATCTTCAAGTATGACAGCAACCCAACATAAAATCACTGCGCCTTGATCTAAAAGTCCCTATGCTGCAAGAACCTGCAATTGCTTAAAACAAAACAATGAGCCTTCTCCACATCCTTTTTTATTTTTAAATATAGTTTTGTAACTCAAAGTACTTAAGAAACTTCTTTAAAAATTGCAATAAACCCAATATTTTTTATGAGATCAGAGTTTTAGAAGTAAGGTCAGGCACATGCTCTATAGAGAAGGCAGCTGTGCCGCCTTCAGTCACCCACACTCACAAAAGTCAGCAAGGTTTCTGAACTCAACACAAAAGGTTTCTGAACAACAAAACCAACACCGATTTGCTAGACGTGTAACTTTACACAATACCAAGTAATTTAGCATGTACAGCACCATCCCCCAATTTTGTAGCTCTTGAAGAGTGAGTAGCATAGCCTGTGGGAGTAGTTATTAATGGTAATGCACCTCTGGTTTATTTTTAGACAGCAATTGCCATTGTCAAATACTTCACAAACTTTCTACTCTTACGTGGAGTTGTACTAATGCAGCCATGCCTACACACAAAGTACAGTCTGAAGGTTTGCACGACTGGGTGTAGGGCCATCAAAGCACAGTTACTTTGAAAGGAGCTGCTGCTCTGATACGACAGCGTTGGTGTTTTAAATGTAGCCTGCACTCCTGGTAACAGCAGCTTTTATCTCTGGCCTGGTAGGCACCACAAAATACTCCCAGAGTCAGGTAATACAGTGCACAAAGTGAAATGTTAATGCCACATTAGATCCTCAAGAGCCACTGGAACAAAAAGCTGCCAATAAAAATATTCTGCTGAAATAACAAAGACACTGAAAACAAACACAAAACGCTGTTATATTAATATTATGGGTTTGACTTAAGAACGACAAAAGGAAGTTCAGAGTTCAGAATTCTGAAACTACTATTTCGGGGGTCCCTGAAATACAGGCAACGACTCAGCGAGAACGTAACATGTAGATACCTACCTGTTGCTATTCTTAGACAGTTATGTCACTAACTCGCAGGCTTTTTGCTTCGTGATTCCCTTCAACACAGTGCTCCACAGGGAGCGATTTAGAGTTTACTAGCGTATCCGTGTCCAAATATGACACCGTGGCTTCCAACAGCAGCCACACCGGCATTGTTAGAAAGCGTATGAGTGCTGAAAACGTCAACAACTATGGAATAAGGAAGCCAAATACATTCATCCAGAATGGGAGTTTACTGCAATGTTTAATATAAACTTTAAAAAGCTAACTGAAAACTCTGAAAATAATTGAATTTCAGCATAAAAACTATACAGAATTGCATGCTTCATAGGGAACTAACACACATTCTTTCTTCCCCTAATTCAACTATTTTAAGTTAAATCAGTCAATTGTGACATGACCCGCAAACTGAGCAGTAGGACTTTTAGACCAATAACTCTCCGATTCTTTAACCCAGAAAAACTACTATTTTCTCACAGTAAACACAATGAACCTGCAGGATGAGAATAACCTAATCTCTGCATCCTGTCATTAACATTTTGGCACCTAGATTCTGCCATTCCCTTTCCCTATCCGCGTTCAGCTTTTCCTAACTAAGACGTTAAAGAGCTGGCTCTTCTTTGTGGTTAAGTACATCAGAAAGGAGAGCAACCATAAGAACAGGATCATTTATTTGGAATCATATACAGCTTTTTGGCTGATATGCAGGGGATGGCTACAGCTGACACACTCATTACCATTTGGCTTGAATTACTGTGAAGGTATCCAAGGAAATGGAAATAATCTGTAAGAAGGAGATAGGTCAAGAAGACTGAGAGGAGGAAGGAAAGGATTAGCTTCAATCGAGTTTATCATCTGAGGAATCTTTTGTTCAGATTGTGTATGTAGGAAAAACACAGAGTTAAACACCTTAGAAATCATTCTTCGAAAGGTAAGTAGTAGTCCAGGAAAGCAAAATTCATACTTAATTTGTGGCAAACAATTCTGTCTGGCTTCTTTCGTACTTCCATTGAGATGAAAACTTCAAAGTATTTGTATTTGAAAAATATTTTAGAAGTGATGCAGCAGAACGAGTCTACAACTCACAGCCTTAACACACATCCCTGCGAACAAGCTTTCTATTAGTATCCTCCACCTGGCTTGAGCAGTTAAAAGACACAGGTTGTTTTGGGGACATCTCTTTTCTAACTGCATTTAGGACACCACAGGCTGCTCACTACCACCTTATCACAGAACTAAAATACCCGACCACTGCAGAACTGCCCACACCATTCACAGAGGCACAGCAAGCACTAATAAGGAAGCAATCAATGCAATCCATCTTCAGCAGTGGTGGTTTCACTGACACAGTGGCTAAGCACTTACTAGACAATACACCACAAAAAGGAAGATACCCATCCCTAATCTAATGGGTATATGATACCCATATAACTCACATCTGTACCCTTTTTCAAATTAAGGCAGCTGGAATATCAGTCCTCCAATAAACTGTACTTAAAATCAGTATTTGAGAGAAGAGGTTATTTGTATCTACGATCACCCCCCTACAAAAAAAAAAAAAGGAAAAAACCCACAAAACAAACAAAAAACCAAACAAAAACCAAAAAACAACCCACAGCGAAACAAGAGACAAGATTCCAGGCCATTTGGACACCCAGAGCAGGGAGTTTTTGGGGAAAACAAGAAAGCTTCAGAGGGACAGGAGTAGGTAGTAGTTCTAAAACAACTGCAGCTCTAGCAAAATTCAAACACCTTTGAGGGCAAAATCAGGGGAGATTTAGAGTTGATGAGACTCAAAGACAGAATCAATAAAATAAACAGGAGGCCCAGGGCAAACTGTTTTGTTATAATCAAAACTTGACTCAGAGACTTCTGGTAAGTTACCTGAAAGCTAAAACACCCCCAAACCTAAACACAACAAAAAAACACCACACCAATACACTAGCATAAAGCCATTGGTTAAGGGAGAGGAAAATACACTAAACACATTCACACGAAGGTTTTGTGTGAAATACAAAAGAAAATAAATCATGGCAGGATTACCAAAGAGAACATCATACACTTGTCAACAGAATCATTTTACAGACACAGCCTGAATTCTGGGAGGTTTAAATGAAAGATTTTGTCTACAAACAATATTCTATTAACTACAGTCATCAACTCTTCCTAACACTTAGACTGCCTCTTAAAGGCTTTGTGGTTCCAAAACAAAACATCAGTTGGGGAGTCAGAAGAGCATGATTAAAAAGTTTAAGAGAATGAAACTCAACACAACACCAAAAGAAACGTCAAAAATACATGTACCCTGCAGACTCCCTTCTTAACTACTACTTCCAGATTTTATAACACCACGAGGGATCTAAAAATCAGATTTTCTCTCCTCAAGCAGAATTTATTTGGCACATATGCTGTGTAATTTTTTTTTTTTTTTAATCATTCATTTCTTCCTTGTTTGATTAGCTGCCAAGCAGTTTTAACCCCCAGCTTTACAACAGTTGTCTGGACTAGAATAGGCAAACAAAAGAGAAACTCTGCATTCATTAGGATCACATCTGAACAGTACTGAAACAGAACACCACACTCTCCAACTCAGTCACAATTAAAATTTAAGTTTGCAAGGAAAGAATTAATTCAGCATTACCAAACATATCTCAACAATAGTCACTCTTGGCTTATACGCTGGTCACCCTGTTTCAAAGGGCATCGAGAGAATATAACCAGAAACAAATGGCTTTAGTAATAAACTCCTGATCTATTTTCCTTGGCAGTGGACAGACTCTAAATGGTATTGGGGAGGACTAGGTGATTCCATAACAGAACAAGATGACTGAAACAGTTTTGGAAAAAGCAAGAGAGGATGGTGGTACTCAATTAAAAAATTTAAAAAAATATATAATTATGCTCTTAGACTTTTTCTGAACAAAGGAATAAATAAATGAACAACAAAACTGTTTAAAAGTGAACCTTAAAGATAGTACATAATAGGCCCATAAAGCTCAATTAGAGTTCAAAGTTAGGAGATCAAATGCAATTAAATACTTTGAGGAATAAGAAGATAATTTCTTGTAATTAAGAGCATATAAACCATGTATTTTTCAAGATATCTGCCATCCAGTATCTATTATTTAAATTGGTCCACTAGGGTGGTACTCAAGTATCCCTCTAAACCATCTGGTATCAGCTACTGTGTATCGCTGCCGTAGTTCACACTTTCTTCTGTACACAAGAAACACCAAGGTACCTGTACTTAGTTTGCTGTAAGCATAAAAGCTTGTAGAAACCAATCCACCTGGGGCCTTTGATGCCAGTGCTTGCTCACAACGTTTTTTAAAAACATTCAGATGAGCAAAATAAAACACAAATAGAGTTTTCAGTAGGTAACGTGCCAAGCCCACTTAGACTGAACATGGTTTTCTGCAGTACCTGATGAAGTAAACTTACAGATGTCTAGCTTGTCAATTCCAAATGGATTTGCCCACAGATAAAGATGCTGGGAATGTTCACAGGCGCCTACAAAACCAAACATAGGTGGCACCTTTATGTACCCAAATGTCATCATCAGCCAAGTTGGCACTTGTCAGCTTTAGAGCAAATATCCTTATGTACTCTAGTTCCCCGTGCAGCAGCTGCAACAACTTTTTTGTGGTTACTTTTAACGTAGACCACTTTGACAATCTACCTTACAACAAATGGTTGGGTTTCCTTGCAATGCAACTGGGCACCAAGCTGTCAAAACAGCCCAGGAGCAGCTGGTTGGAAGTGTCCGATACAGACTTGTCACCAAAGCCAATGTATTGTGGAAGTAGTTCTTCCATACCTTTAGATATCCAAGTATTAGTGAGGAAAGGGAAGACCTTGTGGACATCTTTTGAAGACTAAGCTGTCAAAATTATTTTAAAGATGCCCAAGTCTATTGGGAGGATGTGGCCCTTCGGCATACGCTCTAGGAGCTGGCCTAGACTACATGCAGCTGCATTCCCAAATTAAGTGGCATAACGTTTTGTAGCATAGATAAACCTTGATAACTACTTGGTTGAGCTCAAGTGTTCCTCACAGCTGCCTGTAGCAAAGCAATTTGGAATACCTCATCACGCACACACATGCCCTGAAGCCGTATGGACTAGCTGGTTAGGTATTTCCCAGAAGGTACAGGAATACCACACTTGCATCTCACAAAACTAGGGAATCCCCAACTCTGTGATGAAGGACTTCTTCAGACAAAAAAGCCACATTAAACACATTGATTTATGGTTTTGTGTTGAATGTGGATGTGGTTTATGAAGGGAAGACGGCTGCATGTAGAGGAGACATCTTTAATACTGAAAGTTGAAAAGAGTTTAGATGTTTTCACATGGAGAAACATGCCCAATACTTGCCGTTTGGAACAAAGCTAGGAGTAAGTTTAAAACAGTGGGAAGAATGACACTTCCTATAGCAGAATCAACTCTAAGGTGGTTAACTTAGTCTCACAGCAAACTTTCGGCACATTCACAAAAGCAAATGTTCTCCTAAGCCTTAGATCAAGGCATTCGTCACAAGCTCATCCCTCCTTTCCAAACATGGCCTTTTGGTACTTGCTGCATTCTCGAAAGCCTAGAAACAAATGTACATGCTTTCTTCTGACACAAGAATTAATCATATACTACGTTATGCTAGAAAAAGCATCATGTTAACTAATAACTATGATTAAAACAGGTTTCCCTTCCACAAAGCCGCTTCAATCTATTAGAAAGTACGTGGCTCAAATAAAATTTAAAACTCTCCCTTCTGACAAAAACAGCATGCTTTTTGAACAATTAGTAGGAAGGGGAGAGACAGCTATGTCTCTTGCTTTTCACGTTCCCTCTATAATCTCTCTTCATTGACTTAAGAAAAAAAACCCACAAAAACAACACAGTAGCACAGCCCTAAAGCATAGACATAAGTAAACAACACATTCAAGAAAAAAAGAAGTCATTACTCTCTCTCCAGTATTGATTTTATCATGAATTAGAACAAGAACTAATTTATTTTCTCTATGAGCTGAACC
>NW_010272775.1:28543-44486 GCF_000690775.1 Eurypyga helias
CTTTACCTCCGAGCTGTAGCTATTCATCTTCCCAGTTTCATTCACTATGGGCAAATGTCTCACATAGCTCACACGCCCCAGCAAAGACTAGCTACAATCAAAAACTCTGAAATACGAAGCAGAAGGCTTTGTTTTATTCATGTTACTTCTGTTTGCCAACTAATTTGAAAGTAATTCTTACACCGGGGAGAGAAGCTTGGCTTGGTTGAGCTGCCACCTTATACTACAAAGTAAAAGGAAAAAGGCAAAACCCTTATGTATTTAAAAAAAAAAAGGCATAAAAACAATTGCAGTTTGCAAAGCGTCCAGGTCTTTAGTGCTGTTCTAACTTCAGAATGTCTACACTGGTGTAACTTTATCAGCTCTCCAGGGATGACATCATCTCCTCCAACAGCATGTCTATCAGTGAAATAAGAAACAGGTCCTATCAACATGCAAGGAGGACCAAACCTTTTGTTTGATTTTCAGTGCTCAAACCCTCCCCTGTTGAAAAACTAGCCTTGCTCTATTTCAAAGGGGAAAAACCAGGACTGAGCATCAGGGAGGCATTCAAAAGGCAGCCCTTGAAAGAGGAAAGTATTTTGAAATTCTCTTCAGGCACTTTGCTGTTGCCGTTGGCTGGTACATGGCCGTGGCAATCCCGGGTGCCCGGGGGGCTCCCTATGGCCATGGAGACCCGAGCTTCTCCTGCCTCTAGTCCCTCAGGACAACCTTTCACTTCCTAGAGAAAAATAAATAAGTAAGTAGAGGCAAGAGGCAACATTCACACCCATCCTGGCAGTGGTCCAGAGGAAAAAAACCCAAACAAAACACAAGTCAACAACAAGGATCCACAGATTGGAAAAATGCTAACAACTTAAGTAAAGGAAGTTTCTGATCATCCAAAAGCCACTGTGAAGCCCAATTAGAAAGAAAACAGCAGCTATGGTTGTTCAGCTTGGCCAGGCAAAGAATAGCTGACTCAATCATACTAAAACAGAAGAGGAATGCACCTTTGTGTTGTGCATGAAGAAGGTTCAAAGTAAGAAACTAAAAATACACTTTTCCCCTCCACACACACACAAAAAGAAGAAAACATTTTCTCTAAGCATTACTTCAGTGCAAAGAGCAACTTTGTATGCAAGACAACATTCCTAACCCTCTCTTCCTTTTTTGGAAAGGATATTTTCCTTTCTACAGCAGCAGTATGTCAAGTTGAGGGGTTTTACGTCCTTTTGTTTTCTGAAGCATTTCTTGCTCTTCACTGGTAGAGCAAACGTCCTGCTAGCTTTTATGTTTAAATACATGCTTCAAACACTTTTCAGGTTATTTGGTTTTAGACAGAGAAATAAGCCCCAGATGTTTCACAGGGAAGGTTTTCCACCAGGAAATTCATGGCCCTTCCTGATGTCTCAGACATGTAATAGCCCAAACTTATTTTTCCTACAGAAGTCATGAATATTTTCTTTCCAACAAGTTGCTTATGGGATTATTATAAATGTATCTGTAGGTTATGGGTGCAGACTGCACCAGGTGGATTTAGGATCATTTAAAAGAGTGAGCAGCAATTAAAGTCTTCCTAGTCTTTGATTCTGAGAGGTATTCTCAATACTCTCTAGCTTTGCTTGGTATATTATGGCAAACAAAAAATTGACTGAATTAATGTAATTTTAAAAATACACAATCTGTATCTGCAATTACAAGAAACAAGTCAAAATGAGGGCTTGTCCATTTCTATAGACCTTTTAAATTACTATTTTTAGCAGATAGTCTTTCTGTACATTTAATGATGTGAAGACCTATAAAATGTCTTCCAAGTAATAAGACAGTCTTAAGAACTCCTGGTGGTCATGATTTTTCGGTAGCCAGCAGGTCACATCTCTCTGCTTTTACCTTTTGATGAGGAACTTTCCAGTATCTTGTAGGCAGTAACTGCTGCCTCTTTCTCCCTGCCAGCACAGGGACTACCTACCTTTGCTAACATTGCCTCTGTACCGCAGTTATCAGCCATCTTCCCTCTCAAATTGTTTACTGTGTTAACATGATCCAGTTAAGCTACCAGCAAGTGTTCCCGACCTTCAGGCCTCAGAGCTCCTACTTCTATTTCAGACCTGAGGAAAGGCTCACATAACCGTCTAAGAAAAGAACACTACTTCTCTTTACAGCTTTGTCTTTTTTTACTCGGAGCACAGCACAAGAATTCTGAGCAAGCAACGCTGTAAATAAAAATCAGTATCATGTGCTTTTTCTTAAATAGGAAAAATGTCAGCTGCATCTTGGGCAACACTAGACAAACTTATGGGCTGGTTTTAGTTGGGATAGAGTTCATGTACCTCACAGTAGCTAGCATGAGGCTATGCTTTGGATTTGTGCTGAGAACGATATCAATAACACACTAGTGGTTTTAGTTGTTACTAAGGAATGTTTATACCAAGTCAAGGACTTGTTCAGTTTCTGATACTGCCCCTGTGTTCCCAGCTTCTCCTGTTCAAGAATCTTGGAGGAGACACAGCCTAGACAGCTGACCAGACTGACCAAAGGGACGTTTCATGCCAGCAAACATCATGCTCAGTATATAAGCTGGAGGAGTTGGCCTGGAGGTGCAATTGCTGCTCAGGGACAGGCTGAGCATTGGTCGGTCAGTACTAAGCAGTTATATCAATTTGTTTTCCTTCCCTTTTCCCTTTTTTTTAAATTACATATTATTATCATTAGTAGCAGCATTTTCATTACATAGTAGGATAATTATTTTGCTTACTTTCAATTATTAAACTGTTCTTATCTCAACCCACAAGTTCTCTTATCATTTTCCTCCGATTGTCTCCCTCATCCCACTGGGGGAGGAAGGAGATAAGCGAGTAGCTGTGTGGTACTTGGTTGCTTACTGGGGCTAAATGACAGCATCTGGGTTCACAGGTTTATTTAACATACTCTCATCTGATTATTCTGGCAGCAACACCTCTTACTCCTCATAGATTACAGGCATAATTCCTAAGGAAGATACTGAGACTCCATATGGCCACCTGTAGGGACAGATGCTGCATGCACAGATTTCTCATATTGCCAAAAAAATATATTAGGAAATACCAAGAAGGAAGAGATGAGGGTGCTGATTTATAGGAAGCAAACAAAAAAAGTGCTGTCTCTCACCAGAATGAGAGCCAGATCTCATCATAATCATGGTTATACAGACTTCTCATTCCCACCATAAGCCCAGCTCCTCCACAGATCTGCACACACGGTCATCTTCAATACCTCCTGCATCTCAGGGCAAAGCAGAAAGCTCTGGCACGCTAGCTTACAAGGCTTCACTTCAAGTGTGTGATTTTGTTTAGGTCTGAATGCAGTCTGTTCCTGTCTGAATTAGCTGTTTCTCCTGAACAGAGTCAGAAAATAATCTTTAATCATAATATACACAGAATTTCATTTTTTAATAGATAAGAAATTATACCTAGAGCTGCACTACCAAAAAGTTTAAACAACTTGATTTTATGTTTATTGGGGCATGAAACTTTTAGTACAAGAATGAAATCTGTATTTTTTTTTTTACTCTTCTTTTCCAGTTAGATGTGTTTACAATATGAAATTGCACTGTGTTTATAATAAGAAATTGCATTGATGCATAACTGGATGAGTAACTGCAAGCCCTATGCACCAACAGAAAAGTTAATACACACAAATCATTTGTCCTGACGTCCCTTCCAGAACCATATTAGAACATTGATTACTAGTGAATATAGTCCTTCTTTAGAAACAACTTATTAAATAATTGGTGTAGAGGGTTATAAACAGCCTACAGTATAGATCTGCAGTCAATTTGTACTGTACTGTGCAATTGTTATGTAAGTGGTAACTTCATCCTCATGCTGGGGGGTATCCACGACACAAAGCACAGCATTGTACACAAAAGCCAGCAATGCTGCAAGTACGTGACAGACACAAACCCTGAGCATAAGGCTTTGCTACTTAAGCTTACGTAGCATCACTCAAACCCAGCATGATGTTCCTGCCATCAGTTTTGGCAATGCTGGTTTTCCTGTCTGTAGTAGACAGATTTCAGCCATTGGACATATGCAGTAACTTTTTTATCTCAACAGTACTGAGATGGTCTAGATTTTGAAGATATCTATGCACCTTAATGGCCTTATGATGAGCTCTGGTGGGAGCGGGGTTCCCCGCTAAGCAGCAGCAACTGTCCAAGCAAGGGTGATGGAAACAGCTCTTGGTCACTCAGTTTGGTGACACACCATGCCATAAAACAACAACAAAACTTACATAGCTTTAGGGCACAGAAGGTCACAGTGCAGAAAGGTATAGAAGAGCATCTCAGCACATAAATTAAAACATAATTGAACCCACAGCATCAGGATATAGAATGGTTGCAGAGAGTCCAGAGGAGGCCAGAAAGATGCTCAAAGGGCTGGAGCACCTCTGCTGTGGGGACAGGCTGAGGGAGTTGGGCTTGTACAGCCTGGAGAAGAGAAGGCTCCTGGGAGACCTTATTGCAGCCTTCCAGTACCTGAAGGGGCTACAAGGAAGCTGGGAGTGGAGTTTTTACAAGGGCCTGTAGTGACAGGACAAGGGGGAACGGGTTTAAATTGAAAGTGGGGAGGTTTAGATTAGATCTCAGGAAGAAGTTCTTCCCGGAGAGGGTGGTGAGGCACTGGAACAGGTTTCCCAGAGATATTGTGGATGTCTCATCCCTGGAAGTGTTCAAGGCCAGGATAGATGAGGCTTTGAGCAACCTGGTCTAATGGAAGGTGTCCCTGCCCATGGCAGGGGGGTTGGAACTAGATGATCTTTTAATGTCCCTTCCAACCCAAACCATTCTGTGATTCTATGATAACACATTGGAGGCTGACCTAGGCATCCCTGCTTCCCTCCTGCTACAGCCTTGTTTGGCATTTGGCATCAGGTGACACAACTCACACTTGACAACAGTGGTACATCTAGCACAAAATATTTAAGAGATTCTTCTCCACAGTCAGGCCTTTTTGGTACCCTGTGCTCATATTCCCAAGAGTAGAATCAAGTCATTGACTAATTTCCATTCCCAAAGGGTCAGCCCTGATTGCTATACAGCGTCATGATAACAAGCTCGCTCTCCTTTGGCTGGAAAAGGACATAGTGGTTGCCAAAACCTCAACAGCGTAAGGAATCTATATTCATTACTGACTACGGTTAAACTTGTGCTAAGAGTACTTTTGGTTTACCATTCACTCTGCTGAGTTTCCCTTAAACATGTCAAGCTTCATGTAGGTCTATAATCTTCGGTAATATTTCGTTTGCTTGCAAACCTAAAACAATATAAAAAAATGCAACAAATTCTATGCAAAGCCTATATAGTAGTTGCTGCCTAACTGTTACACAGGCCTTAATGATGGCTTAACACAAAACAGTCATTGCAATACCAAGTAGGGTGTATTTTTTTCCAAGAAGGAGACAAAGCAGAAGAACTCTGAAGTTCAACAGACAAGTACAAACCAGAAGCTATTTAGTCTTATATTGTGAAGAGTGAATAATTTGACAGCATGATCAAAGCACGCTAACGAAGGCGTAACAGACACAGAAGTATGTACTCACAAGAAAAAGCAGAATAAAGGATGCATGTCAGCCATGTTCAAAGGCACTAAGTGTCCGTTCAGTAATCATAATATCTACAGTATGTTTGTACCCTGGTTTTGGATAATAAAACAATTACTGTAATCTACACAATGATAGTGTTACCACAGAATTACTGCTTAAGCTACTGATTGCTTCACTACAAAGGGCTCTTGGAAGAATAACATTTGAGTGAGATGCACGTTAACGCCATACTCATGGCCTGCTACTACACTGCATCCACATCTCATGACTCAAACTTCCAAGAAAAATGCCTCCTCTGCCCCATATCTAGAAAACCTCAGTTGCAATTGCTAAACAAGTAGGAAAACAGCTCCCAAGTACCAGTCATCCATCACTGTGCTATGGAGACACACAGTAAAACACCGAAATTACTTATGGGAAGGTCTGGTATCAAAGTATTAACCAGTACGGTGTCATCAAGAGCATGGTGAAAGCATCCTCACCTCTGAAAACAGTCCCATCATAACTGGGTAAGTAAGACTAAGATTAACTACAAATATATTTGCACTGAGAGCATCTTGCGCAGAGAGTCTCGCACTATATATACCAACATAGTGTGTTCCTTCAACAGATGCATTTGCAAACAAATCTCTTCCCATCATTAATTTTTATGGTCTCCAAAACCTGAAAATAGCTCAAGAAAAAAATTTGTTTCCAAGTCAAATATCAATCTTAATATGATATTTTTATTTAGGTTCCCATTTACATGTTCCTTCTTTACTTTCTTCCAATTTAAATTACTCAAATTGCTATTAACAAAAAAAAAATATATTTTTTTAAACCAAGTTCCTACTCATTAATATAATTCCAAAGATCATTAACATTCTAATAGGAAACATAACAGTTAAAAGGCTCCTAAGCCCATTTAAAAAAGCACATCCCAAAGGTAAGCCTCATTAATATCTTCCCCATGTGAACTATGCAATTCAACATGCCAAAATTAGGATGACTGCAGCCTGTGTCATTGTCAAACATCACCACTGTCCTATACATTGGATTTCTATTTTTAATACAAATGTATAATGGTCCACTCACATGTAACAGCGATAGCCCTCTCTGAAAACGTGAGAAATACAGATATAGAACCCTTCAGGCAAAGGAGGAGACTGAATTTTGAAAGTAGTTAGTTGAACATTTGTTGGCAATGTTTTTGGGATGAAAGGTTTTACAGAATTTATCATGATAGTGATGTCAATACCTGCTGAAGCAGTTGATTTGAAAATGGAGCTCTTGTCAAATATGTGAGGTTTACACTTGAGAAAAAAATAGTTCATCTAGATAGAGTTTTATTGCACTAACTGGGCATTTTACTGCATTAAACTGGTATATTAAAACCATAAGTTATGCACGTATTATCTAAGATACATTAAAAAGACACTATTTTCCTCACAGCAAATTTAGATGCTTGCTGCTGTGACACCAATGAGACTAGGACATAAGTATTTTTCCTCCAGACCAATAAAACAGCTGGATACCAATTCGTTTGTGAAATGACTTGCGAAAGTTTTTTCAGGGGCTGGCTTAGGTGTAACACTTAGTTCAGGGAAGCTGGAAAGACTTTTCCCCCCTCCCCCCCCCTCCAAGCAACAGACAAGCTACTTTAATCTTGTTTTCACTTACAGAAGCTTGAAGAACATCAAGACCACAAAATAATTCCCCTGCCCCAAATCAAAAAATAACAGAGTACATACAAACCTATTTTCTCTTGGACAAGGACAAAACAAAGTGCCAATAAAGGCTTGCTCATCAGCGCAATACTTCGTTTTGCTTCGTATGGCTTTAGGAAACTATGCTAAGGGCACAATGTAACACCCAAAGGAGAACTGCATAAACAAAACGTTAGGGCTAAAATTTGCCAGCAGCAACACTGGTATTTAAACTTCACGCCAATTTTGCTATTAGGAGACATTCTGCTGGAGCGCTTCTCCCGGAGTCCCAGGCAGCGTTCTCCTCCGTCCACCCACCCGCTACTGTGCCCAAAAGAGCTGACAGCCCACACTCCAAAATCTCTTGTTTCTGGGAAGAAGGAATGGTTATTGTCTAGGGGTTAATATAGGAAAGAGAATATTTATTTTGCATTCCCTCTTCTGCCACAAATGTACACGAGTCCAGAGGCAAGGTAGGCTTAGTCTTTAATCGTTCTGTTTGGTTTTTCCTTTTGCACTAGCGTAGCAGCCCTGTCAGTTCTATCCACCTGCGTATAAGGGCTTCAAAGTCTTATCTCCCCTCAACGTCAAACAGAAACTCTTCACTCGGTGACCTACAAAAATTACAGATCAGATTTGTGCTACCCAGCGCAAGCATCTCTGCCACCAACAGCACACGTTTCCCAGCAGTAACTAGGGATCATGGGCATGAGCATACAAGGCTTTCAATGTTAGGTTGTAATACACAGCCTAAACGCAATTTCATTACTAGCCTACGTTTTTGTTCGCACTGCAGGATAAGCAGCGATTTCTGGAAGACTGTCTATGGAAAGGATGCTTCTAAGAATCAAGAAATACAATACTACTATTTCCTCTCACTATTTAAATCAGCACTTTTCTTGCAAAGCTACAGCCCTTCTCCAAGCTAGCTTTCTACCACTTTCATCAACAGTGGAAGAAAGGAGCAGGCCCTGGTTACTTGAGACAGTTGCCCCGTGCACAAAAAACCCATTACCATGATTTCATCCATCAAGAGCAACGTAGTTATCATCATCCATGGCCAAAATCTGTCTCCTTACGCAGGCCGATTCACAGCGACCCTCAAACCCCCGTCACTTGTAAACCGAGCCTGCACTTCCTGCTACAACAGGGGCTGCGGTACTCTAAAACAGCAAGGGGAAGGGTAGGAAAAATGAGATGGCACAAACGTTGCTTTGCTACAGGGGCCTTTGTAATTGCCCAAACACCATGATGTGTTTGTATAAACATTCTGTGCCTGGGGATTTGCACTCGCCTCCCTTCTCTGCAACAAAAACAAACTGAACACAGTAGTTAGTTAGCTTCAATAGCATCTGATTAAGTAAATAGGTTTTTCCATTTCCATTAGTAGCTCATAAAGACGGATGCTAATAGGAGCACCACTCAGGTCACTGCCCAGTGGTGACAGCTTTACAGTCAAGCTAAAACAGGTTCCACTGAGACAGCAAATGTGACAGTTAAATTCCCTGGTAGGACAGTCACAAGGTTATACAAGTATGCTGTTACAAGCTATGGTGACAACACTCATGCCCTTCCCCAAACAGCTGATTACAATTTCTCACAACTAAATCCTATTGACCATCAACAGAGATACCTGAAAATAAACAGGGGTTTCAGTTTGGTAGAATGGATTCTCCTGCAAAGTATCTTAACATAACAGCTATTCATATAATTACAACTATCAAAGTGCAGTTTACAAACGATACTAAATTTGGCTAACAACCTTCTTGATGATTGTATTCCTGTTTCCGAGCCAGGAAAACTTTATAGACCATCCCCTCTTTTTTTAATTCTCATGAACAATAACCCCAACTCCACCAGCCTTTGGTTCTCTTACTAATCTGCCATTAGAAATAGCTCAAAACACCAAAATTATTAGCAGTCGCATGGAAATACACCATGAGATCAGTCACTTTTATTTTAAGTTGTCAAACAGCCAGCCTGTTAAAAAGTAACATGCAGGCCTGACTTCAGCTTCAGTATTAACTTTCCATGACTCACCTAGAGAACACACTTCAGCCTCAACTTATTTAAAAGAAACAGACAAGTCATCAACATGAGAAAAGAGATAGGTATGATATTGCTTTGATTTTGTCTACATATACACACAGTCATCCAAGTAATCTTTTTACAGTAATTGTTTGTAGGTTATTTTCCCTTCCCCAATTTTAACATCTAAACAGAGAGGCTGAGTACTTGGCAGCCTGCATCCCATGTTGGTTCCTTCAGAAGAATTCATGGAGGAAAAAAAGTTTTTTCATTTGAATATTTCCTCAAACTGTATTTTATGCCCTAGTGCTTAATTATCTCAGTAATTTAGATTGTTTTTATTTCAAGAAATCTGATTTGGTGAATGAACAACATGAGAGCATGATTATAATCAATCTCCCTTGAAACTTCTTAAAATAACACTTGCTGATGACTACTTGTGAGACAGCAAGCTATTCTCCCCTTGTCAGCTGCATATATCTTTCTGAAATATTTGCTGGAATATCAGTGACAAACCATAACATAGAGGAAGTAAATATAGCTCAACTTACACTTCACTGAAAAATATTCCTAATCTCCTTTTTGTCACTCAAATCACACGGAGTCATAATGATTTCCAAATGCTATGGGCTGTTACCAGTGGCTTTCCCACAGAAGCAACATCAATCTAGAGAATGGTTTTAAGGCAAGGGCATTCCTTCAGCAGCTTGCAAGAACTATCAAAGAATTTAATGCATTAGGTTACTTATTCAGGGTATAACCACACTAGCCAACTTCATCAAGTTAAGAAAATACCTTGTTCAAGATAACATCCTAGAAGTCACTGGACAGCATTCTGCCTATTGCCCTTGTCAACTTTTAATTATATCATGTTACCAACAAACTGCCAAAGCAGAGCCCAACTGATAGTGTACAGCACGTCTGAGTAAAGCCTACTTTTAGCCTGCAATTCAATCAGCACTCTTACAACAGCTAGGATTAAAGCCCAAAGACAGCCACGTTACTGTATATAGGCCAACGCAATTACATGTTGAAACTTGTTGGGAGAACGTGATGGTGAACCGCAGTGGACTCTGGGAGGAGCGGCACTAGGCAGACAGATGCTCTCTGTGAGTGGATGTCTTCACTGGCAGAGTGCGCTCTCACATCTCACCCGTCTTGGTTCATCGTGCTCAAAAGAAAATATTAAAACAAATGACAGCTTTACTCCAATTCCTTTCAATATGATTTAGCATTCATGAAAGACAGACGATATTTTGGCAGCCTGGAAAATCAATATCCTTTTACCTCCATTGGCAGACATTCAGATGACTCAGCATTCCCAACGCTAAAGCAGCCAGCTTCAGTCCTGCCCTGAAAATACTGCCAGTGAGGAGACAACTCGGCCCTCACCTTGCATACTCCTGAGCTCCTGTACAGAGGTAACAGTTATGTGACCTGTCTTGAAACAGTATTTGGAAGGATGCTTTTAAATACCCGTCTTCCATAACACTGGGAAAAAAAAAAGAATGTTTAAAAATTTACTTTCTTCAAGAAGTTTTATATACTCAAGTGTTAACTCTAATTAAAAATGTTAAGCTCTCACTGTCTTTTAATTCTTCAGGAGTCACATTTTCAGGCTTTTCCCTTGCAAATATAAAGACTTACTTTAAAAAAAGAAAAAATTAATCTTGCTGTGTAACAGCTTCAGACGGCTACAGAACCTAATGTTTTGAGACCATCAAACAAAAAAACAGTGACACCACAATGCGATCACTTATCCCCTAGGATATAGCTAAATCATCTATCAAACAGTAATGACTTTCATTCACTAAAACTAGACCTGAATACTAATCAGTGATGGGAGGAAGAGCAAGGCTGTGTTTCATTACCAGTTTCCCAGGACCATTAACCTTTGTTGATACAGCTTCTGAAAACTAGCCTAAGCAGTATTGTCTTCATCTTTTTACAGATCAACATTAGGAGAGGTTTCCTTCAGACCCCTTGACGAGACAGAGAGAAAGACTACAAGGAACACGTACACGTTCTGAACACTTTCAAGCTCACACACACATATAAATCAAGGCACATCTAATTAGCAAAGAAAGAATATCTCCATTATTGCAAGCCACCACATTTCAAACTTATTACAGGTGGTTCTTCCTACTACTTTGAGTGCTGATCCCTTTTCTTCAACAAATGAAATAAAAGCACCAGAAAAACTGAACTCTTGAGTTTCTGAACTTGCCATTCAGATTCTCAAGATATGGGCATACCCCCTAGGTTTAGCATGAATTCACATTCATAACTGCAGTAGCTTTATTCATCCACATTTCAAAACCAAGCAAAACTAGCCCATCGAGAAAACTGCAATCCAATGCTTGATTAAGTACCATCTGAACTGAGAAACACAGCCTGAGTCTCAGATATCATACTCCTTTACCTTCTAGAAGATCAGGATTTTCTTCCACCGCTTTCCCCACAACATTCAGTTTTGTGAGAAAAATGGCTCATTTCCTTCTTAAGCCAAAATTCAGTCTAGAAGCAGCTTAACTACAGTAGCACACACAAGGCAGAATAACACCCAGTAAAACCACCATGCAGTAGCTAAAACAATACTACAGAACAGTTAACTTCTTAATTAGGCTAAAAAAAAAAGCAACAATTTAACTCAGCATCTAAACAAGAATGCATTCCCATCTTCAAGGTGAGTATAACAAATCTAGATGTATTATTTTCAATAATCTAAGCTCACTTCTATTCAAACACATGGATGGAGCATATTAAAAAAAGCAAAGATAATTAAGAGTAATACAATATAAAATCGAGGCTGCATAAGACAGGCAGGGAATGCTCTGGCCACAGGCAAACAGAACAGTGATACTAAACCCAGAAGAGTTGCACTTTCTGCCTTGTACAGCCACAAATGTCTCATGTATTATAATCAAACCAGAACAAAAAATTCACAGTAAAATGAGCATCCTTCAACTGTGACCAGAAACGACCACTGCAATACATTAATCATTTAGAGTACTAACACAGGTTAAATCAGTCATGTCTGCCCAAAATAAAATACCATAATATAAGCAAAATATGTTTTGCTTATACTCTGCTTTTTCCACTTGTGAAGTAAGCCTGCCTACCTCACTCATGATCACTGGAGACTTACAGGCCTTCTGCATATGTAAGAGAAGCTTGACTCAACTGGTAGCATGAGAGAGTGAAAGAACAAACAATGAAAACAAGGGAAAAAACACATGCAGAAATCGAAAAGCACAAATCACTTTTCCCTAGCAGTACCTTTTTGTCCTAAGGCACAGTTTTTCAAAAACACACCCATTTTCAAATCACGTTGCAGTTTCCTATTAATAAGCCTGAAGGAGTTAGGTAAGATGTACCTCATGAGGGAAACTTGAAATTCAGAAGGCCTCAGGATCAAAACACTGCAATAACCAGGCACAGGTAAGTCGGCAGCTCACCTCCTTTCCTTAGTACTCACCACTATCAGGCTTCGCAATCCTTGTACCCTTCTGAAAATTACCAAGTTTTTAAAAAGCCACACCAAAACACAAAGAATATCTCAGAAATACACTTTTGATAGGCAATGGCCAACCACAGAGATGTCCCTGCCTGCGAGACAGGGCAGCACAGATGAACCTCACGGTTTAAACAATCTCCACTTTCTTCCCAGGGTCACAAGAAATGACACCGTTTCCCTTCTCCCTGGGCTCCTTCTTGTTGCTTATTCCCTCTTCTTCTCCAGCTGCTCATCACCTTTAATTGCTCAGGCCCTGCAGGATGGCTACACCTCTCAGGTGCAAAGAATAAAGTTAGCAGGTATCCTTAATTCTCTGCCTCGCAAACCTGGGAGGGACTCCCCCACCAGAGACACCAGGACCTCCCATAAAGAGTGCGTAGGGCTCCAGATTTTCACAAGCTAACTCCCACACAATGCTAGAAATGAAGAGGGGAAAAACCCCTTTGTGTGTGGAGCCAAAGGTCAGGCTCCAGGGACAGCTGCTGAAGTATGGTAATAAACAGGGGGTAGGTACATACCTCTTTTGATTTCTCCACTTCCCACAAAATGCCAAATGTTTCAGAGTACTAGAAGTCTATTTATGCCTACCCCACAGCTAGAATGGGGTCATTGCTGGTGCTTTGGAGGAAATTCAGAACTTCTGCTCCAGCCTGACAAAAACCAGGCACAAGTCTCCATTTGGCATTTCACTAGCACAGAGGAGATTCCTGTTGGTGTCCTGATTGCACGCCCTGCTATTATGCTCTGTCATTGCAAACTTTGCTGTAAAATAGCCTCAGAGTAATGAAGAAAAAGTAAGTAAGAAAACAGACAAGACATGCTTTTTCAGCTGGCTTTGCCTTGCATGGGACCCTTGGATGAGCAAACCAGCTGGCACAGCTATGAGAGCTACAGGTGCCTCGTCTGCCGGCCCTCAGATCATGCCAGTTGGCTCATATCAAACATGCTGAGCAGCCCCACTGGAGGGGGGGCCAGGAACTTCATCTTCTCCTTGATGATAACAGAGCCATCAGAAAAAGGTAGACACAAAATCCCCAGGCAGCTCACCAGCAGCTGAAGAAGCTACTTTACCTCTGAAGCTGTTACATGTAGCTGAAATAGTCTATTTACAATTCTAAAGAAAATACTTATTTTTCGATTACACTTACAAAGGTTGAAGGGCTCATTAGTAAGTTTGAGGCAACTAGCTTCAAAGAACAATGCTGAAATATCTCATATTTTTATTTCTGAATCTATGTCATTGCTACTTAGAATTATCTTTTTAACTGCCAGAGTCTGTAGTTTCTAAAAGCAGAAGATAGCATACAAACCAAGATGAAATCATAACTTTCTTTCTTTCCTAAACAGGGAAATACAAGCTATCTCTAAGTGCATTTTATTCCAATATAATGATGTATACTATGAACAAGAGGAAAAGCCTATTGCTTTATCTATATCAATGGAGTTAAAGCAACACGACTAGTTTAGCTACACAAAGCACAAGATGCAGCTTACTGGTTTTGTGGCCGACAGCAATACAGCTTCAAACGATACACAACCCTCCACTCTTGCACGTAATCACATCTACCTGACTTGGCTTTGTATTACCTGTTTATTTATGCAGCTTTTTTCTCAACTTCCTCATATCAAGAGTTTAACAGTTAACAAACACTAAAGAACACTGCCCAAGTCTCATTTTTCCAACTGTACGTACCTTGCCTTAAAAACCACTCCAGAACTACGACAAGGATGAGATGAAACTGCTTTTCCAGACAGCCCATTCTTTCCTATTCTGCCTACTGAGCACTACCATGTAAAATGAAGACCAATATGACCAAAAGATTAATAATAATGAGGTGCCCTTATTTAGCAATAGTGACTAGGCATCCATGGGCCAAATTTTTTTAAGTTTTCCAGGACTTTGTAATTCAAATAAATATCCTGTTCACAAACTGGATAGAGGATCAGTTTAGAAGTATAACTACTAGAGTGAGGTAGCCATACTGAAATGCCCCATCCTTGGCTGTCCTCAAGGCCAGGCTGGAGGAGGCTTTGAGCAACCTGGTCTAGTGGAAGGTGGCCCTGCCCATGGCAGGGGGGGTGGAACTAGATGGTCTTTAAGGTCCCTTCCAACCCAAACCATTCTGTGATTCTATGAAAGCAAAAGAAAAGGTCTAAGCTTTTTTCTTTTCTTCCTTTTTTTTGAATTGTAAACTGCAACACATTTTTTTTTTTAATATACAAGCATTAAGCTGATGACATGTGAAAAGTGAACTTTCAAGTCCCACTCACCTTTACTTCAAGAGTGTCATATGCCAGATGGGTTCAGATGTTTTTAGGTAGCTGGGCCTACTAGAGAGCTCACTGCTGGTTTTGTCCCAACTTGTTCCTCTGCTAAAAATATGTACCAACATTCCTTGCTGTCTTATTAATACTGCAATACAATATAAAGTTAATATTAATATAATGAATTCCAGGTGGTGTGGAAAGTGATGACAGAGGTGTAGTAGCTGGCCCTCTTTCCTCTAAGCCGGTAACAAAGTAGTATCTTAGCACATGGGCACAGCCTACTGAAGCACTACTTACCAAAGAAGGTGTATAGTCCCAGCCCAGACCACTCGAGGTCACCCAAAAATACATGACACTTTGTAAAAGGGTAGAGGTACCAACCTGTCCTGGCTGAATTCCAGTCAGAGAAGCAGACTGTAAAACCAAGTAGCATTGTCATAGGTGATAACGTGATGGATGGGCGACTCACAGCCCTGCTGCCTTGCATACAGTTGCACAAGGGTGGTAATACTCATCCTCACAGTGAGCCAGATCAGACAGAAAGAAAAGGGACTCTCACTTGGACCCTAATTACTGGTGAGACAGCGCAGCCATGCAAGCACTGGGAAGAGAAAACTGTTCCTGAAAGGTTTTAGCACTTTTGATATTATTTGGGACAACATGGGAAGAGGAGATTGCAACATGCCACACCCCACGTCTTTCTCTGACCATTCCTCCACCAGCCTAGATACAGACTGAAGGTGCATTAGTCTCTTGCTAACTGAAGCCATCAGCAATCTTCATAAAACAATTCTGGAAGCATTTGAAAGAAGGGAGTATCAACAACTAGTTTTGAAAGAAAACATCAAAATTTATAACATAGAATCATAGAATAATAGAA
>NW_010272776.1:0-47329 GCF_000690775.1 Eurypyga helias
GGTGAAAGTCGTGTCCCGCACAGGGCTGGGGGGCCGAACCCCTGCGAACCCGCCCGGCCGTGCCTTGCGCCCTCCGCGTCCCCCCCGCCCCTTGCTTTCGCTGCACCTGGAAGGAGAATAGACGATCCCTTTCTTATTTCCAATGAATTCCATTTATTTTCTCCATGGGGAAGGAAGTGGGAGGTGAGGAGGAAGGAAGTGAAGATAGCTTGTTCTCCGAGTTTTGTTACAGCCGTTTATTCCCTGTTAGCTGTGTTGAACCCAAGTCAACAGGAACTTGGAGGTAGGGCCAGCTGTTGGCTCCTCACATCAGCTTGAGGCTTCGCTTCGGGAGTTCGGCTCTGGTCACCTTGCTCTTGTACGGAGGGGCCTGGATGTAGGAGAAGCAGGATGTTTCCAAAGGGCTCCGTCCACCCGGTCAATTCCTAAAGCATAGATTATCTCCTTGGGTCCTTTGGGGCTTGCAGGTTCATAGAGCCCTTAGCAGCTCTTCATCTGCAGAATTTGGGACACAGAAACCTCCATGAACCCCAGGAGCTTTGTACAAAACCCGTCTATGAGAGCAGCTGTAAAAGGGGTGGTGTAGATTCTCAAGCCAGGAGGAGGGGAGCCCTTGAGGCGTTCCCAAGGCTTGGTGTTGCTCCAGTTGTGTCACTGCCCCAGTGTCACTGAGCCTGCCATCTCTCATGTCTTGCTTCTGCCTTGAGCTGGCAGTTACCTGGCAGTCCTTAAGGCAGCACAGCTCTCTTACAAATTGTATTTTGTAGTTGGGGAGCAGAAACCACATCCGACAGGGGGCTGTGTGGCTTTAGAATTATGCTCTGGCCGTTCTTGGCGTAAATTGCTGCAGAATGGAAAAGGGAAGTGTGGTGTTATTCACAGAGATCGTCCAGCTGGGTTATTTGTGTACATTGTGTAAGACCCTTATCTCTCCTCAGCAGTTACTGCGACTCTTAAGAGCCTTACAGATAAAGTAATTCAAAGGTTGAGAATCCTTCATCTTTGGGTTGTGGTGTTGCTCCCCTCACACCCTGGAAGCTGCTGCATGGGAGCTGCTGTGTGCTGTCAAGGTGGAGATAGATTCGGAGTTTGCATAAGTAGTTTATTTAAGTGTGAATCCCAGTATCATGGTGAATTAACCTCATTAATTCGTGTTTACTGGTGCTAACACCATCCAGCTTCCACTTATCTAGCAAATTAACAGCCTGTTTTCTTGGTCAACTAAGATAAGACCCGCTGTGGGAAGGACATCCCCTAGTGTGAGAGGCAGAACCCCTTTCTGGCCACGTAGATAGAGATGCCCGTGTCACCCGTGGCACATTGGGTTGGATGAGAAGGATGAAACCAGCGCAAACTGCTCAGACTTCACAGGGAACTCAAAAGCAAAGGGCCAAGATGGGTATTTGTCACAGAGTGTTGACTGAGACTTTTTAGTGAGGTCAGGCACCTGAGAGCTGTAGAGATAGGATGGATTAAAGGGACCTTGCTGTGCCCCACATGGTTAAGGACTTAACATGGGACAGCTGCTAGGGGCTTGGGAGATGCAATTACATACAACAGGCTGATTGGCACCTCCTGCCAGTCAGAAAGGCTTGCCGCTGCTCAGGTACCATCACTAGCTACCCATGCCTATCGCCATGCAGAAGAGAGTTCCTTACCAGTGATACAGCCTGCAGTGTGGCTGTCCTCTCTGTAAGGCAGACTGCTTGATGTGCACTGTGCAGAATCTGTAACCAAAACCCTCTCAATAATCTATATCCTCTCTGTTCTGCTTGTTGTTTTCATGCTATGTTCGTGAGCTGATCTCCCATCTGGCTGTTACACAGCACTGTCCTGCTGCTGCTTGAAAAATCTTCCTTTTCTAGAGCTACATCCAAACTGTATGCACTAAACCCAGACACAGCATCTGGGCAGACCTCTGCATCTCGTACTTTAGATGTGGGCTGTGTCAGTTTGAGAGGGTTTTTTGTAATTACAGTTACTGCTTCAGGATGTTAGGTGTAGTGAATTACAGCAGCGAGAAAGCACACGTGGCAGAAATCATCACTGTAAAATTTCAAGGCAAAATGGAACTGCTGCTTATTTTTTTTAGTGCATAATCTGAGTTATAAAATAAATAGTGTGCCTATAAGGTGAGAGGAACTCCATGGTTTAATTACCATTAGATTTCAGAGTGAGTAAAATAGCTGAGCTGTTATAGGTGTAAGTTTTGCTGATTTCCAGTTCCTCAGCTGCCCTCATTTTTTTCAGTCTATATGCTCAGATAAACATTTGCTCCCAAGACATTAAACAGCTGACTTTTTTCCGCATACTTATAATGTGATGTCACGTAGTTCAGTGAATTTCTACACGATTCCAAGAAAGCCGTGATGTCAGGCTAACCCCACAGCATTGCTGTGGTCCACGGTAGTCATGTGTGGTTAAACAATATGCGTCTAGTGGGGAAGGCATGCTTTCAGTCTTGGCCATCAGCTCTCATGGTATAGATAAATCCTACCCTTTCTGTGTCTTATTTACAATGCAAAATATTTTCTTTCTGCCTCTATAGTTGCAGAGAGTGGAAAACGAGTATGGCAGAGAATATGACAATGTCAGCCTTAAATTTTTTAGCTTTTACTTTAATTGCACTCTCCAATCCTCCCTGGAGGATTATTTTACAATATACAGCGTCGCTTCTTGTAACACTTAGACCTGTACTCCATTACTGTGCATTTCTTGGTGGCTGGTGTTTGTTTTTTTTTTTCTTTGAACATGACTGATGCTTTTGGGCATCCCATTTTTTTTTGGCTATACAACATGAGAAATTTACCTAGCCTTATTTTTTGTGATCTTGCAAGGGGTCCCCATGTTAAAAACCCAGCTGGCAGTAAATTTAGTCCCATTTTTTGAAATTCCAGTTATTCTGACATATATTTTCAGTTTTCTTCCTAAATAGCTCCAAATAAAATATTTTTCTTTTGATATTGTTGGGTCAATTGCGATATTCTACAGACTGACACCTTTTTTTTTCCCCCTACAGATAAAGGGATATTTATTATTCAAAATGAAGACTCCAACTTGTGCATTAAAGTGGACGCAGTTGGCCTTGTTCTGGAAGACTGTGGTCAACTCTCAAAAGACATGTTATGGAAATGGGTATCCAATCGCCGTCTTTTCAACATAGGCAGAAGTACCTGTCTAGGACTGAGCATCACTAGACTGGAACAGCCATTAAGTATGCTTGAATGTGATTCAACTCAGTACTCGTTATGGTGGGATTGTGATGGAAAAGCACTAGTTGGTGTATCGGAGTACAAATTAGCCATTGAAAACAGCAAACGTATTGTGGCCAAAAAAAAATCCACTGATCAGTGGAAACAGTACATGTCCTATGATGAAGACCTTTGTGAACACCGATTTCAAGGTAAAAATAAAATTTTATCATAGAGATGTAGACAGGAAAACTTTTCAAAAGTTCTTCTGAAGCAAGATCAGGTGTTCATGAGCCCTTCCAGCACTGTTGTGGTTTGGGACTCAAAGTTTGTGTTTTTATATGCCTTGGTTGAGGTGAGCTTACCCCACAAGTGATTTTTTTTTTTCTTGCACTGCTATATGGAGCCAAAAAAGCACCAGTATCCTTGCAAACGAAGAAATGCTCATTTCAAATCAGGGAACTAAAGATTTGCTGTTACTTGGCCTGCAGCTTTCATTATCAGATAAACCCAAAGAGAGATAACGAGGGATTTGAAATTCCTGTCACTGAAAATCGGTCTGCGATTGCAGTGTGCATGAACCCAATGTTTGCAGCGTTCAGCACCTGGACTCTGAACATGCCAAACTTTGGAGCAGACACCAGACTTCTGATTAATCCTGCTGTACAGCTAGCAAAGGTGTAGGAATGTATGTCAGGATCCAGGTCTCCAGACATGAACCATTTTCCAGGTACGAGGACTAAGATAAACCCATTGACTGCAACCAGCAAGAGACAGACTGTACCTTGACCCCTTCCTGGTCATTTCTGTAGAAGGAAAGACCTAATGTTTGCACAGTGTGTCTCAGAGTTGTTGGAGCTGTTGATTCTCCCCGTTTGAACTGGGTGTTTGGGTTGCAGATCTGGTCTCAGTGGTTTCCTCTAGCTGCAGCAGGGCTTGGCCTGTATTAATTCCAAAGTAGTTCCTTTGGGAGCTGTGATAACTGGGAAAGCATTATAGGGCCCAACCTCTTCTTTAAAACCTAGTGGAGTTTATAGTTAAGATCAGACAGAAAATACTTAAACCCACAAAAACCTTACACATTTGCTGTGTACACATAGCGAGATGAAAGTAGACCTGGTTTAGCCCTCGTACCGCGAGATCTGGAAGAAGAGGATCAGCCTTAAGCAGGCACTTCCTAGTTTCAGGACCAAAGTAATTAATTGTGTTGGCAAAATCTCTTTCACCTCCAATTTCTATTTTCTTCTTTCTACCTTAGCTTATGCACATGCAAATCCAAGCCAGCCTCTTAGTCCCCCAGGTCAAGGGGGCATCTCTACCTTCAATGAACTCCTATGTAACTGTGATGAGAGGTCTCTAGCTTTCAAATTTGGTTTCTTGCCAGGACTGAGATAATCCCTCGCACCTCCATAGCATGACCACAGCATGGTAGTGGTCAGACAGAAGCAATCCTGATTTTTTTTTTTTTTTTAACCCCTGTTCTTTGTACCATCTGTTCATATCAGAAGGCTTTAAAGGGGATTTACAATGTGTAAACTGTTTTTTATATGTGCACAGCCAGCCATTAACTCTGGAAACCTCTAGGAACCTGGCAATATGTGCTGATTCTGTAGTTGGAGGACTTTGATCTTTATGCTATCAACATGGAATCTTTGAAAAACAGTTTCAGTCTAACTGTGATTGTGGTTCTTCGACCTTTTATAGAAACTCTGAGGTTAAGGTAAAGCTTTTACAGCTTTCAGTTGCACTGGCTTCTCTCAATATTTTGATACTCAAAGTACAATAGGAAAATGCTTTAAATATTTTATAAGGCATTAAATGATTGTGACAACAGATGTATGTAACATCAGTTCTTTAGCCAGATTATTATTCCCCGTAGTATAAAAACTTATTTTTAAAAGTTTATTTAATATTCCTTTGTCTTTCACATTTCCTTTCCCATAGAATGACAAAGAGAATGGAAAAAACATTAGAAACCCACTTTATAAAGAGTGGGAAGAGCAGGGGAAACAATGCTAAACTGATAGTCATATACTAACAAATAAAAGATAAGTAGAGTTGGCATCTCAGTATGTAATGATTCTGCTAAGTATTGTTTTAAGTAGTTGTTCTGAAATGCAAGTGCAGGTTGAATATGTTAATTGTTGTTTTGTTTTTTTTTTTCAATTGTAGTAAGCTACGAGAATGTGCCTTGTTTTATGGTGACAAATTTCATAAACTATTATTTCCAAATTCTGTTCACAGAAGTTATGCTGCTCATACTTGTAATGCTATGTTATCATGTATAAATTAGAATTAGAAAATAACTAGGCATTTTATTATTATCCTTGCTGCTAAAAAAAGGACTAATGAAATATGGAGCCGAAGAAATTTCTGTGGTCTGCATTCTTTTAATCTTTGCATTTTGTTTATTCCAGAAACATACACCTTGCTGGGAAATTCCTTTGGTTTCCCATGCATTTTTCCATTTAAATATAACAACAAATGGTATTATGAGTGTACCAGAGATGGAAAAGATTTTGACTGGTGTGCCACAACAACTCACTACGAACAAGAAGAAAAATGGGGGATTTGCCCCAGTGCTGGTAAGATATTGCTTGTCTTCTCCCTCCCCTCACTCCACCAGAGTACCTTTGCTCTTTATTAGTAACTCTTGGGCGCACTCTGCTTTGGATTATTTCCATTCTGTTAGAGGGGAAAGTCTCTTTAAAAAATGCAGAAGACGACTTTAGAAAATGTTGTCGTGATTTGTCATGTTTGGCCTTTGGAGTCAAGTCCTTGCCCCAGAAGCAAAACCACCACGGGTGAGCAGAAGGATTTTGTTCTGCACGGCCCATTGACCTCACCCTGCAGCCAAACCTCTCGGGCCTCTGTGCCAGTGATACACACTGGAGCATGTGAAGTGAGGGTTGCTCTTGCGAGGTCGTGTTCTGCTTTTGGCTGTGTTACATCTTGCTCGTTCCTTTTCTTCTGTTCACTACTTGGACACATCTTGGGCCTAAACCACTTAGAAGTAACAGCTTTAAAAATATGTGCTTTTAGAAAGATTTTGGATGTATAATCTTCATGAATATTCCAGCTTCTTGCACAAATAAGCAAAATAGTATCTTCGATCAGTAGGAGTGGTGTAGAAGAGCCCTCCCTGCTCAAGCTGCATTTCAGATCTGAGTTCCAAAACACCTTAAAACCAGCTGTAAATGTGTCTTTGTGATGGGGATTTCTGGGCAACCATTAGAATAAATGGTATTTTTAGCTGTGCTTACGCTTTTTAGTTATTCTCTTGAGTACGAGAGAGGAGATCCAGGGACTGCTCCTCCACAGGTTGAGTGAAGTGTTCATAGGTGGAATATTCTAACATTCAGGTTTAGGATCAAGTGATCAGGTGGTGTACATTAAAACGTAGCTCTGCTGACTTCGTGAGAGCTGTGAAAATCACCACCAGCTGCAGATCAGCTCCTGGGTGTTTTATCAACCATATGAAATACAGAGCAACGTTTTATTCCGTCAGTGTCCTGTTTCCATATGCTCTTTAACAGAGGAGCATGAAAGGAGTTCCTAATAGTGCTTCCATTGGGATGCTACTGTGATTAATTAATTACACTGTTCAAGGTGTTACCTTCCCGATTAGTTTGTAGCCTTGGGCTGTTGGTGACAAATCTGTTTTTGAGCAGAGAGCGGCTGTGACGTTTTTTGGAGCAAGAACCCTGACACGCACCTTTGCTACCAGTTCAACCTTGCATCTGTGCTGACCTGGCGAGAGGCCCGGGTCGCCTGTCAGCTGCAGGGAGGGGACCTCCTGAGTGTCACCGAACCCGAGGAGCAGAACTACATAAGTAACTTAAGCAGTGAGTAGACGTTTTTGGGGACCTTATAGGAAACCTGTAGTTAGATTTCCTCTTTACGTGTGAAAAAGGGGTAAGCTTTGGAGGTTAACACTGTGTGATGTCTCCCATTGCTAATTGCAGTAGCACATCTCAGTAGAGCTGTTGGAAAAAGCAAGGGTGAAGGTAAGCTGCCACCTTAAAAACCTGAGTGCTGATGAGGTGGTACCTGTTAGGTGAGGGTGTAATTGCCTTAATTCGTCCTCCCCACAGATTCTCCCATTGGTTCTTGCAGCTGTGGTTATGGAGTGTATTTGTTTTCTTTGGAGAATTGTACAAATATTTACCTTTTCTGCAGTGTACCCTGGTGTCCCTTTGTCCTGTTACGTTTTCTTTGCAAGCTGGACTTCACCAAATGGGAATGTGGAGAACTTTTCTTCAGGCTTGAAGTAAATGTTCTGTATGGGGAAAAATGCCAACCCTGTTGGATGGGATTCCTTCCCTGACAAGCCTTTTGCTTGCCCCTGTGCAGCAGGCATCTCAGCCAAATTTTGCAGAGCCTTCTGACAGCATGGCTTTCCCGGGTATTTTAGTGTAGGTGGAGAGAACCGAGCAGAGGAATGGGTGGTAGAGCTGTGATGCGAAAGGCTGCCTCAGGTTTCTTGCCCACTGCTTCCCATTATTGCTGATTTTCAATTGCAGGATGTAAGCTAACAGGAAGTTTTTAAAATTATTTCATTAGCTTTTTGATATGCCTGAAGGCTTAAAGGGACTGCAAGTTGTTTGGTTCATGGAAAGCTGAAATGGTAGCATTTATGTAGCTGTTAGTTCTAGATTTAACTTCTAACGTCAGCAACAACTGCAGGAAGGGTTTGCAGGATCCTTTTGAAGGATGCAGGCTTCTGAGTTTATTCCTTTTCATCTCTGTGTTGATTAACAAATAACACTTTTTCTAAGGACAGAAAAAAACAGTCTGAACTTTCTGGAGACTTATTCCTATTGTAACAAGTCAGGACAGCAGATTTATAGCTGTAGAGATTTGAAAACACAGGGAAAGTGTGAAGTGTTACTTCTTTTTTTTTTTTTTCTGTTTAAGGGCAGTTAAACGCCACAGACATGAGGCTGTGGATGGGCCTGAATCACCTGGAGGAAGATGCTGGCTGGCAGTGGTCAGATGGAGCACCGCTGGTGTTTGTGAACTGGAGAGAAAGTACTTGATGTTCCTCTTGGATATGTTATAGCAGTGTAATGATATGCTATCTGTAACTGCAGCTTGGTACGAGACTGCTGTCCCTACAGCTACGTTTGACAAGTGAAGCAAGTGAATGAATGTGCCTCCTTTGGTTTTTTTTGGTAGAAATATTTATTCATATTCATGAACTAAAAGCCTCTTCTAAGGATGTAGCATCAATTGAGGTGGATCTCTTCAAAGCATTAATATCCAGCCCTTTCATCATTTACTTCTAAAAAGATAAGATTCCAGTTGTGTATTTAGAAGCTGTGCTTTAGCTGGTTTTGTGGAGGAAAGGGGTTTCAATTTGTTTACATTAACATGCTGTCATTAACATTAGCACGTTATTGTGAGCTTTGTGACTTGGTTTGTTCCATTTTGGGTTCTGCCCACCAGCAGGTATAACATAAACACTAGAGCTTATTTCAGCCTCTCATCTGATAGCAGCAGCGAAGGAGGGATTGCTACACATGTATAGATCATGGTCGATGTTCAACATTCCATGGAAGTGGTGTAATGTTAATAGAAGTTTGGGGGTGCAGAGACATTTGTACATTAATTCAGTGGGTTGCGGAACGCCGTACAACAGCATTTTACAAGTAACAAGTGATTTTATGCGATTTTGTGTTTTTCAAAAATGTGTTTGCAGATGTCTCTGATGACCGTTTTAAAGAAAATTACTGTGCAGTGATTAATTCAAAGCTGAAGTATGGATGGCAAAGTTATCCGTGTGAAGCTGGGTTGCCTTTTGTATGCAAAAAATATTTAAATAAGACAGAGCATGACACATTGGGTAAGTCTCTCACTGTTACTCTATTGTATTTTTGGGTGTGGAAGGAGAACGAGAGGAAGCTACCTGAATCTAAAGTCAGCAGAACGGAGGCTTAGCTAGACTGAATGTATGGGTTTGCTAGTTTAAATTGAATACAGTTTACTTCAACTGATGTAGTAACACTTCCTTCTGTTTAAATGCAGTCCTGAAAAACATGCTGAGAGTCTTAAAGCTAACAAATAATTTTAATGCACATAGCATTTAATTGGTTCCTGACATGACCAGCAGCTTACAGAATGCTCCTTCTCTTTATATTACAATAAAACCACACTTGAGTTTAAAAATAGGCTTTTGGCTTTGAATGGAATTAAGCAGTGGCCCACAGAGAAGAAAGTTGCATAAATGCAGCTTAAAATTGGCAGTTATTTTTATGGCATGCTGTACTTCTGATACACAAAAAAAGCATTGCACATATATATTTTTTTAAGTGTTTGTATAATGAATATAGGACATAGAATGCCCCAGACATGTTCTGTGGGTAAGTTAAACACAGAATTGAGCATATTAGAACATTAATTTTTGTTTTGATAAGAACAACTTCTTATTGAACTTCCATAGGTTCAACTTCTTCTTGGTAAGTTAAAAGAAAGTTTCCCTACTTGTTTCAGATAATGAAACAAACTTATTTGTAGGTAATGCATTTGAAAAAAGCTGTAGCTGGAGTGAGGTTCAGAGGTAATAAGGGAGATACAACATGTTTTAAACTGAATAGCAGATCCATCAGTGTGTTTGCACTAGTCCCACAGCCCAGATGGCTGAATCATGAAACAAAGTGGGAGAAATTTCAGTTTGCTTAGTAAGTGATGTTCCATAGAGCATGTGTTTTGGCCTCCTTAAGTCATCTGGGATGACTCTGTTTTCAGCATTTGAAGATAAAAAAATAGCTCTGAAAGTGTTATGAACATAGCATAGCCTTGGCAATTCTGTGTAATATACATCAACTTTGTATGCTTAATTGAAAGATACATGGAAGTATTTTGCCACTCGTTGTGACGCTGGCTGGTACCCACACAATCGCAACTGCTACAGACTTTATAAAGAGGAGAAGAGCTGGAACGATGCTTTTATCTCATGTCAAAGTGACGCTGGTGGGCTCGTTAGTATATCCTCCATGGCAGAGACAGAGCTGCTGCTTAACTTGCTTCAAAGTGGTGAGTCTGGGGAGTGAGTTTAAAGTGTTTCTTGTAGTATTTTGTGATGCTCTTTTGGGCAGCCCTTTAACATTGTTAGCCACTTGAGCACTGTATTACATGGCACACTCAAATGATGTTTACAGAAGGAGAAAGCATGATGCATGCTCCTTCTAGGAGTCTTAAAAAATGTGTGGTGTCACCTTCTCCAGTAACCATACTTCAAGAAGTGAATTGACAAAAGGAACAGTGAGGCAGCAGTAAACACGCTAGCTTTCATCCTTTCCTGTTTGTGGCTGGTTCCTTGCAAATGGTTGCAAAATATTCAGTGATCGTCGTTATGCAAGAATTGTGCTTAGAAGCAACAACAGTTTGGAGTATCTTTTGCTTTCAGGCTGGCTTAGTCCACACTTCAGAGTAGCCGCTGCTGCTAGTATGTTGGCAGCCTCCCCTTTGATGACAGCAGGGCGTATCAAAGGAGTCCTAGTCCACATTGTCCTAAGAGGTAGCATAATTACACAAGGAACTTAACGAACAAAAGCTCTTTGGTGCAGCAACACCAAGACTTTTGTTGTCCTAACACCAGCAAAGAAAAGTGAATGCTTTGTGCCTGCAGCTGACATCAGTGTGCTGACAGAGCTGCACAGGTTGGTCATGAGTTAAAGCTCCCCAGAGCTGGGGCACAGTGACATGTTTTATCAATTCTGTCCCATCAGCTGTGGTTGCAGGATATGCTCTTAATTTGTATTTTTCAGGATTTCAAAGCATATTATCCAGTATGTTGATCTATTTTTGAAACAGTTTAGTCCTCAAGGGCAGTAGAACGTTATCTCATCAGTAAGGTTTCCGAAAGTATATACAGCTATTTTCTTCTTTCTTGAAAGTAGGTAATTCATATGAAAATCCCACTAATAACTTTTAATGGGGGTGTTAATGTTACTATTTATTCACCATTAAAATCTGAACTCATTCTTTTACAGAAAATGTAACTGAAACATGGATTGGCTTATACAGTAATAACACCCCCGTTGTTTTTGAGTGGTCAGATAGCACCCCAGTAAAGTTCTCTAACTGGTACATCCAAGAACCTAACACTTTTCAAAGAACAGGACAACTCTGTGTTTCAGCACAAGGATCTGTAAGTTTCCTTTTCTTTTTGAAAGAATTAGACACTCTTATTTCAGCTCATATAACAACTTATTTTCTCACTCTGTGTACTTGTTTAAACCGTGACCTGTAGTCTGACTGGTTTTTGATTCTGAATATATTCATGTTGTGATAAATGTAATGTAGCCTTTAGAAACCAATACATTTTGCAGTGCTGATGTACAGAAAATTAAACATGGATTTCAAGCTTAAGTTCACTAAGAAATGTTACATACATAAAGCTTGCCGAATGGATGAGAACAAATATGAGTAGGTATTTTTAATAAGGACAAAGTAATTTAAAATACAAGTAATGTGTATTGTAATTTATGATGCGTCATTTCTGGTCTTGAAAGATTTAAATTCACGTTTTGAAAAGCTGTCAGCTGCACCTGTTTTGTCTTGCTGACAGTATTTTTAAATTTTATGTAGCATCTTTCAAAAACAGTAGTCTGGGTCTGCATAAAATTACAGAAGCTGACAGTGCTAAGATTGACCCCAAATCAGTCAGGTGTTGTATAACTTAGTGTTACTTGAACATTACTCTATGTTCTGTCTTACTGGTATTCATGGCTCTGTCACTTTTTTTGTAATTTGGTCATAAATTTACTTTACTTACAATTAACTACTTAAATTCACTAATACATGACTTAAGTAACTAGCAGTATATTCCTTTTCTTTTTTTTTTTTTTTGGTAACATGTGAAAACTGTCTCAAAAGGAGTTGCTCTTCTCTCTCCAGTTGTGGGTCCAGGTAGCAGTCTTTAACTCATGGGGAAGCCAAGACAATTACAGTGACCTAGAAAAGTGGGTTCCCATTGGAAGCAAAAAATAGTACTTTGGTAAAATTGTGGGTTGTAGATTAAAAAACCCCCATATTTTACTCAGTTTGCAAGTGTAATCAAGCAAATGAAAATGTAAAATACAAAGGAAAAGGAGGTTCAAGTTAAAATTCTTCAAGCATTATTTTTGGTACATGTCCAGTATGTATAGATGTCTAAAAATTATACAAGGTTTGTAATATCTTACAATATTTGTAAGGCCTGTTCAAATATAAAGAATAATCTTACAAAGCACTATAACAGGTAGGAAGAAAATTCCTGTCTATTCTGAATAGTATGGCATGGCCATAGTGTTAGTTAAGACACCTTACATCCCAAAGAGTGATTCAAAGAAACAAACTTGTTTGTATGATTGATTTGAAAAGTCCTGCTGATAGTCTTGGTAGAAATAAATGGTCCATCTAAGGATAAATAAGTGAATAGAGTGAGGAAAATTACTCAGCTTTATTGAAAAGTTAAAATACGAGGAGGGAGTGTAATCTAATATGTGTATAGATATGCATGAGAATATGAGTATGTACAGGATATACTTCTTTTTATCCCTTAGGAGGGACATTGGAAGGTTAAAAACTGTGAAGACAGGTCTTTCTACATTTGCAAAAAAGCAGGGGAGTTTAATCATGTCTCTCCTGAGCTGGAATCAAATTGTCCAGAGGTAAGGGGTTTTGTTTGTTTCAGAGCCTTATTCATAAAATAGTATTATATAGAAAACCTCTAAATGTAGCTACAGAACATGTGGATGTAGATAGATAACTTCAGTTATTCATATCAAAGACATGCATGTTTTATTATGAAAACTCTCATTGTTTGCCTTAAAAGTATGTAAACTAAATTTTCATGTTAAGATTAAAAGCTTTCCCAAGATACCTTTCATGGCTTGTTGTGTTGTCAGCAGTTGTGACCCAAGTTCCTATTTCTTTCTAGATCAAAAGTGAAAACGCTTTTGTCCACCATCTGTGCAAATAATGGCTGTTACATGATGCCTCATCCCACACATGGTTTTCATACAGTGAAATGGAATGTCAGGGTGAAAAACAATCACTTTCATTGACACGGAGAGTGAACTCTTCCACTCGTACATAAGCATTCCTTTGGCTTTCAAACACAAATGGGAAGGAGCACAGCTATCTAAACAGGGCATTGCGACAGGTTATCAGGCTTTTAGGCTCTGCATTCTGGTAGTAAAAGGTAACATGTTGAAGTATAATTTTGTTTGCCATTGTTCCTTTTCACAGTGAGCAGACGAGTTTTATTCAGAACTCTGGAGGAGTTTTATAACCCTCTTTTTCTGTCAACAAAAATCTCTCTTCTCTAATTCACTCTTTAGCTCATTGTCTTCATTTTCATATCCTATTGTTTTTCTTGAAGTCAAGAAACACAACCAGTTCAGTTGAATTCTAAGGTTGAAGCTGAACTGTTTGAAGTCAGATGCAGTCTTTCCCCGGAAGGATCCGTGCTCTGGCCATACCATTACAAGAGGCAGTTACTGCTTGGTTCCAGCGTAGCATTTCCAAAAGTTTAGGGTAACTGCATTCGTTTCATTTGGACCAATGTATTTCATCACTCAAGAATTCAGTGTTATTAGGATAAGGAAGGTTTTTCACAGTCCTGGTCATGTGAAAAATGTGCAGAGCAGCAAGACTTCCATTTGTAGTCAGGAGCTCAACAGCACTTCAACTTCTGGTACCTCACAGGATCGAGACTCAGAGGTTGAGTCACTGGTCATAGGTAGTTTGGTCTGCTCTGGCAAGCTTCCTACTCAGGATAAAATTCTGCTTGTTGATGTTTTACACCCTTAAAAACATATGCTGAACCCTGTTACAGTCGCTTGGTTTCAATAGATCATTTTCTTTCTAATGTGAAAAAAGTTATATCTACTTTATCAAAAGAAGCCAGTACCAAACCTAATCAAAGCTACATTTGGCTTCAGACATTTTGTTGACAACTCAGTTTCTTTTAACATTCAATATATATGTTGTTGCTAGTTATTGGCCCAGTTTTCCAGGGCTAAGTCTTTATTTCATCCAGGTTTACCTTTGTCTCCTTTTTTCTATTGCTGACTTACCTTAAATGTGCAGAATATCTATTGGTGTTTCTCACATTAGATCTTTTGCTTCGTTAACCTTGTACTGTCATTCATGTTGGATTGCTAGTGGATCCTTAGGGAGCTTTGGCCTCAAGCACAGTTGTTAGTTTTTCTGAAGCTTTATAGTCTTATGTGTTATTACTGAGAGTTCATCTCATGTTGATTTTATGACTTGTGTATCAGGTGAACCAGCCTTTAACATTTTCTGTGGTTCTGCTGATTGCAGTTTTTGCAATATGTCCATATCATGTTACTAGAAACCTGAGCTCTTTTTTTTTCCCTAATAAAAAGTGCTAAACACTTCTTCGCTTAGCAGGTCAACTGTTCTTTTTTCCTAGTCAGCAGGATATTACTGAGGATAAGTATTATATTGCAGAGGTCAGATTCTCTGGGCAGTTTTCCCCAGCGCTGAAATAATAGTTTTCAACATTTTCTTTCAATCAGCTTTTGAAACAGGTTGTGGAGCTGTCAGCTGCTTGATAATCGAGTTGGAGGTTTCTCAGTGCAGAACTGACTGTATGTGTACTGGAGACTTTCTCCGGTCCTCTACACTTTAATTAGTGCATCAAAAGAACACTATAGTACTAAATCCAGCATTTGTCTTTATGGCTGTTGTAACAGGAGAGAACTGTACTTCTAAGAGAATTGCTATTAGGGCAGCAAAACCTCTTAAGGAGCAGAATGGCAGCTGCTCAGAGTAAGGGTCCATTTGGCCTCGTGTTCTGCCTCGCACAGGTGGCTGCACGTGATGTTTCGGGAAGAGCAGGACAGGGCAAATATGGATAATGCTTCCCCCAGTTTTCCCTGAACCCCCCACTATTCAGGGGATTTCCTGAGTCTTTTTAAGATATGTGTATCTAACGGCCCGCACTGGTATCCCCCTCCAAGTGCTTGCCTGGTTTCCCGTGAACTCATGCGAGCTCTTTGGATTCGCACCGTTACCTAGTGAGGAGATCTATAAATCTACTACCCTTTGAATGAAAAAATGCCACCTTCTTTCCATGTTTGTATCTTCCTCCTGCTACCTTAGCTTTGTTTGTCGTCCCCAAGGTCTCGTACTGAATTAGTTGCCCACCCTCACGTCACTCACTGTTTTGTGGACCTGTGTCATACCCTCCCTAAGGCATCTCTTTCCAGGCTGAAGAGTCCCAGCCTGCTCAGCTACTGCTTATGTGGAAGCAGCTCCATACATTTTGTCATCCTTGATGCCCTTCTTTTCTAATATCCTTTTCTGAAATTGTGAGTCAGAACTCCAAAAATGGCAAAATGAATTTAAAAGGACAGAGTAACCTTCTCCGTTCTTTCTCTCCTCACAGTTCTTAAGATTCATTTGACTGTTTGACTAAACTGTTTCCTGGAACTTAACCCCCAAATCTGATTCTCGTGGTGGGAGTGGGATAGCTGTTCCTCTCTTCACACATGAAATGATTGGGGGTTGCAGGGGCGGTCCCCATGTGCATCACTTCGCATTTATCTGTATGGAATGCTATCTGCCATTTTATTGACCAATTACTGAGCCTTTTAAGTTTTGAATTTCTCAATCTGTGCTTGCCTCAGTGCAAGCTTACAAGCCTCCAGTTATTCCACAATTTTTTTTTTTTTTAAAGTCAAGATTAGTGTCAAATTACTTCAGTCTTTAGGCACCGAGAAGGCTTTAAGAGGAAGGTTATGCAGTGTATTTGCTCCAGATGAAAATTTCCAAGAGGCTTGGATGCTTGTGTTTGATTCATTCGAACTGGTGCATTTTTCTCTCAAGAAGAATTCCAGTTGAAGGGAACTGGACATTTGCTGTTTCTTACCTGTGTCCCTCTAGAGGGCTTTTTGGTCTTCCATCCCTGACTCCCCCGAGTTTAAGTGCACATGGAGGTGAAGGTGTCATTGCTGAGTGCCCCGTGGGGCTGCCGAGAGCCCGCTGGGTCCCCGGGCACCACCCAGCCCTCAGTACCTGCCAACGCACTTTCCCCATTGGGAAATCCCAGGTCACTGGTACAGAGATAGGGCAGAGCCTCAACACAGTTTGTTTTTGTTTGCAGAGCCAAGGTCTGAGCAATGCCTATGTGTTGTTCTCAAGGGAAACCACAGAAATCATACTATGGCTCATTTTGCTTCTGTGCTTTTGTGCCATACGAAGGGCTGTGCGGAGTCGTCTTCCAAGCACTGAAGGGGGATGATAGTAAAAGGCAGCAGAGCTGTCAGCAACCCTGACAGCAAACACGCTCCCAACTGGAGGCTGAAATTTGCCTCGCCTGATTCAACAGGGCTGAAGGATGTGCATGATACTTGCTTGCTCTCCGGGATAGGTCTGCAGCACCTTCTGTATTTTACTGTATCTGAGGATGGATTGCAGAAAAGGAGCTTATCTGTTTCCACTTTTTCTCCTTTTGCTGTTAATCTCCCCATCAAGCAGTGTTTGATGGTGCCGTCAGGTGCTGTGCTTGGCCCCTGTTGGGCTGCTTTGTGAGCTCCCCTGCAAGCAGCACCTCCCTTGTGGAAGAGACAAAGCGAGATCGACTGGTTTTCCTGCCTGTGTGTGGCTTCAAGTTTAGACAGAGACGGCTTATTATCTCTTTATTCTTTTCATCATTTGAAACACTGAAGCAGGAAGACCAGGCAGGTCTGCTGTGTGAACTCACACAGGCAGAACTCGCACTAGCCCTGGTAGCATCTTCTGGGTACCCAGAGAAGAACTGTGGAACCACAGAATAGTTTGGGTTGGAAGGGACCTTAAAGATCATCTAGTTACAACCCCCCTGCCCTGGGCAGGGACGCCTTCCACTAGACCAGGTTGCTCAAAGCAGTAATGATAATAAGAAATAAAATATTAGAAATGCGGCAGGCTGAGCACTGACTCAGTCTTCTGGCTCATCTGATAAACCATGACAATGTGTCATTTTAATTCAGCATTATTAGGGTAGGAGTGATTGTTTGCCTTTTTTTTAAGTTCTATTTGAAAATGGGAAAGGGAGTTGAGGAAAGGTAAATAACTAGAGCATTGCTGTGTGAAAACCCAGCAATTTCTGGAATAAATATTTTTGTTTGCAGCTGAAGACAAAGGGCAGCTGTAATCATTTTTTATAATGACTTAACTGAATCTGACATGGCAGCGTTTACCCTGCACTTCAGATATTAGATATCAGTGGTGAGTTACCCCGAGTGGAAGCCAACAAGTGCTGCTACACCTTCATGGAAAGAGGTGGCTGGCTGAGGGGTTTGGCATACTTCCCCAGAACTCAATCAGTAAAACAATATTCCTAGTATAAAATTGAAATAAAAACAGTGTGCCTGGAGAGTGCCTTAACCACTGCCCATATTTTTATTATACCCATTAAAAATGTTTGTGTGTGTCTGTGTGTGTGTTAAGCCAGTTTTTCAAAATTTAAGAGTTTAAACTTTAAACTTCTGTGAAATTTACCCACGTTTTCAGTGACCATGACGGTAACTATGCTTGAACCACAGTAGGAAGGAAAAGGGCTATAGGGTGATGATCAGCCAGAAAGTACAAAGGGGATCAAGTTTATAGCTATTATATAATAATTAATAATCTATGAAATAATGTTCATTTCTTTTAAGGGATGGGAAAGACATGGTGGATATTGTTACAAAATCGACAGTACCCCTCGAAGTTTTGAACAGGCTTCCAGTGGTTATTTCTGCCCATCTGCACTTGTATCAGTAACAAACAGGTAGTTAATCCTATCAGAGAGCGTGAAGATACCTCTAACAAGAGCTGTTCTAACTTCAGAAAGTGTTGCATGGCAAAAGATATTACCATCGTGAGGCAATATTTGTGTGAGAGGCGAGCATAATTACTAACACTGGCTAAAATCAAAGGTGTGCTTTGCTTTATTTTTTAATTGAAAATAAATTCAGTGAAAGCGATAGTTAGGCTTACAGCAATGTGCACACTTGTGAGCATGCAGGAATCTAAACAAAATGCTTTCCAAGAGGTATGTAACATCTTTAAGGAACTTTACTAGTATACTTGGAGACTATACTGAAAATGAAAATATATTTTAATGATTTTTATAATAAAAATTACCAAATTTTAATCTAAACCAATCAGCGTTTTATAAATGTTTCTATTTATGTGTTCATTTTACATGAGTTCTCAGCAGATGGGGAGAGTAAATATTTGAAAGCATTTGAGGTCTGTCTTCCCTCTCTGTGTTCCTGTTTACCTGTATTCCAGCTTAAGCAAAGGCTTTCTCCTCTGCAGATGTCCAGATGCTTGGGTTTTCTCTGATATCTTTGCACTTTACCCTGTATGTTGGATTGCCAATCAAGTTTAGGACATACTGTTAGATACATTATATATGTATTTACTGTTTTTTTTAAAAACAAAAGAAGAACAGCTCACGGAGGAAATCTCCCCTCCCTTTAAGATGGGGCAGAACTGTAACCACCAGCAATTAGATTAACAATAGCTAGAAATTTTAGGAAAGCACAGGCAACCCCACGTAAGGATTTATACCGATGGGAAGGTGGCCTGCCAGGTGGTTTCAGGATTGTGCCCAATGCATGCAGTGCTGTGCCACAGGACGATGGGGAGGATGAAGGACGGATTCTTGCAGCTGAGCATTTGCAGCACAAACGTCACAGGGAGCTGAGGGCATTCTGCACTTCACTGGGAGAATGTCTTCTGTCTTTCCCTGCTTATTTATTTTCATTTGATTTGTGCTGGGTGTAGCCAGCACTGCTGCTTATGTCAGTTCCCAGTTCTGAAGTTGGAGTGGCAAAAGAAGGTAGTTGTTAGTTTAGTTTTTTTGTTTTTAAATTACTGCTGAGGTTTGTTGTTCTGGTGTGAAAAATGCAAAGCCTTTTCAGTGTATTGGTCCTAAAATACTCATTAAGTAGTAGGTTTTAGAGGAAGGAGAGTTGGTATGAAAAAAGAACATGCAGAGGAAATTAAAATTAAATAAAAGTTCTTAGTCACTCCCAGTGTTACAGATACATTCAGTTTTTTACATTCACATTATCTTTGTCGTATTGAGCTGTTCTTTTTACAGTGTGAGAATCTAAGTTGCCATGTAAGTCTGTCAAACTGGGAATTTACTTTGCTGTATATATTTTCACAAGAAGCTGTTGGAGTGTGCTCATAAACTGAAGCATTTTTGTATAATGCTATACCAATTATATATGAATAAATCATGTTTAAGTGACAAATGAGTTACTATATGCAACAGTTATTACTTGCAAAAAGCTGTAAATATTTCATAACTTTAATGAAGAAGGAAAAAGCAATTCCTTCTGTTGTCAGACCAGCTAGTGCTTTGAGTCCTCCAGCTCTGGTTTCTTAGTCCTGTGCATCCGGTTCCAACAGGATACTTCTCTGCAGCCCTTTTTCTTTTCTTTCTTCTGCAGCTTTTTCAGACCCTGCTATCTTTTCTCCTTCATGCAAGGAGTTTCTTAGTTCTATTTGTGCATCATTAACATATTCTGTCTTTACATCTTGTAGTTCAAGCATTCAGCTTACAAGATCTTAGTCTACTTTTACTTCTTATGTGCCCAAATGCTGAAAAAAAAAATAGGGAGAAATTGTGGTTTATGCTACAGACTTGTGCCTGAAGTTTCCCACAGCATCCTATAAAGAAAATTAAGTACCTCTTATATAATTTTTTCTTCTCACGTAACTTTAAATAATTTCATGAGAGCTATTCACTGAAATACCAATTGACCTCTTTTATTCTAATAAATGTTTTGTCTTGATTATTTTATTAAGGTTTGAACAAGCTTTTATCAACAGCATGATCCGTAGCACGGTAAAATCTGAGAGAACTTATTTTTGGATAGGATTGCAAGACCTTAACAACACAGGAGAATACTTTTGGCTAAGTACAGCGGGAAAGAATCGCTCCGTGAGCTATGTGAACTGGAACAAGTACCAGCCACGTGAGTAACATGACAAATAAAAAAACCCAAAGGCTTGGAGGGGGTAGTGCGCTCTCTCCCCTCCGCTACCAGTGGCTCAGCAGTGATTGAAGAGGCCTGGCCAAAAGAGCAGAGAGATAAGCTTACATTTTCTGTCAACTCTAACTTCCTACCATGGATTGAGTGGATGAGTTGGCGGTTGTAGAGAAGCTGCAGCTTCCTTCTCCGCTTTCCAGCCGGGTGCTGTTATCATGGGCTCTCTGGTTGTGGCAGGATGCTCAGTGTTGCTCTTCCCACCTCCAGTGTGGCGGAAGGAAAGTTAACAGCCAAGGTCTCCTTGCAGACACAGCAAATCCCTGAAATTTTTCTTTGTGAGGTGTTTTTCATATGTTTCTTTATGGCCTTTTCAAAGAGGCCATCAGGGTTTCCTGAGACTCGCAGCGTAAGCTCTCAGAGAAGCCGTGAATTTTATTCAGTAACAGTTTGCAATTTGTACTTTATATGAAAAAAAGAGGGTAGAGATTGCCTGAGGTACCTTTCTGTCAATAAGAGCACTGTGTGGAAGTTTCTTTTTCCCCTTTAGTTTGCTGATACTTGGTTTGTTTCTTTGAGTTTGTTTGTTTTATAGTAATCCAAAGGAAAACATGCCAAGAAAACAAACAAACAAAAAAATGAAATAGCTGTTCAACCATTGAAATGTAAACCTCTTAGCAACGCTACCTGAGATGTCATAATGAAGACACTCCATCTCACTAATTGCTTCTCAGTTTTGGAATCTTTATATTTATTGCTTTGCTACTGCGGTTAGCAAAAGTACTGTTTTAAATTGCATTTCATCTCCTGCTTTAGAGAGGGACCCTTTGTCATGGATCATTTTATAAGCTCAAGTCAGCCAAGACAGGCTTATAAACTAGTCGCTAACCAGAGAATTTGCTACTTGTCTAAGTTCATTGAGGTTTTATCCAGAACCTGATGCCAGTGAAACAGTCAATTCACCAAATATTCACAGAATTCAAATGCTTTATTCTGATACTCAACACTATTCCCATGTCTAGGTCATTCTGGAGGATGTGTTGCTATGCGAGGGCAGGATCCCATTGGTTATTGGGAGGTGAAAAGCTGTAAGAACTTCAAAGCAATGTCATTGTGCAAGCAACAAATCAATTCTTATGAAGAACCTGAACTTACTTTTCAAAAACATTTGAGTTCCTGCTATTTTGGATGGGAGTCAGAACCTAATCTCCTCAGCTGCTACAAGGTACGTGACAAACTTGCTTTGAATTTTTCTGATTCTACATCGCCTTAGGGTTACTCTGTTCCTAAAATATTTTTGGCAAAGCATTATTTCTTTCTCTCAAGAAACAAAAATTAATTATTACCACCCTTCACTGCATTTTGAAGTGAGTGAAAGTCTTAAGAATCAGAACTGTACTTGGACTATATGTGGCTTTACTGTAGGAAAACCTGTGAATAATGTTTGATATTTATGGGCTTCTAAAACACCAGCTCTCCAAAATCAGCTACACTTATGACAGTGTTTATTTTATTGCAGATATTTCACAATGAAAAAGTTCTGATGAGGAGAACGTGGGATGAAGCAGAAGCGTTATGCCAAGATTTTGGAGCACATCTTGCTAGTTTTAGCCATGTATATGAAGAGACATTTTTAAACAATTTATTATATACAATTTTTGATAGGTAAATATATATTTTTTTTAACACCAACAAGATTTATCTTAATTATACTCATGTGTAAAAAGAATATACAATATAGGTCCTTTCATCCTCTTTCCTAGTGGCTGAAGAAGTCTCTTTAACATGAACTTAGAAAGGGGTGAAAAGCAGTGTATTAGCCACACTGTAATGTGATTCTTTTTGAAGATCAGCTTTGTAGTAGATGTTCAGCAACTGTTGATGGCAAGGATATATTTCTGAGTTAACATTCCTCCTGGAAATGGAGGTTTTAATCCTATTTTAAATGTTTTCATCTTTAAAAATCCAATTTAATATTTCAGTAGTAAAGAGTTTACTTCAAGGATACTAAAAAGTTAAGAAATGTATTACGGAATGGTATCTTGAATTCAAGAAGAAATTAATATGGGTACTTGCACTATTTAAAAAGTAATTTCTGAAATAGCTAAGGAAAAAGTGTATGAGAAATGTTATATTCTTTATTTCCCTTATAGGACAGAAGAAAGACAGTTCTGGATTGGATTTAATAAAAGAAACCCGCTTTCTGGAGGGACATGGCAGTGGTCTGACAGAACACCTGTAACTATCTGAATACTGTATATTTCAGTAACCTTTCAAGTCGTATCTGAGCATAAGTTCACAAAAATAAGCCTTGTGAGCCAATGTTGGCCAGGAAAACTGTTTGGTTTTCACATTTGCATACTTCAAGTAATTGTTGTAATAGCATTAATAGTACGCTGCTGTTAAAAATAGCAGCCTGTACAAAAGGGCTGTGCGACTGGGAAAGGCATTTGGTGGGGTGGTAAAGTGTGCAGATGTGTGCCTTCCTGCACAGCACGTTGTGCTTAGTCCAGCACCAGGCATACGCAGCGTGAGCGCGTGTGCGTGTGCATGCGTGTTGACATACGTACACGTGCGCACGCACTGGAAAGCCTTAGAGCTGTGCTTACGTGCTTTATTTTTTATTTACATGCCTGCATTCAGAGCTAAGTCTTTCCTTTTTTGATACCACTTTTGATTCTGCATCCTTGAAGATGTTCGTGCCACATGCCAAATTAACGGCTAGTTATTTTGAACTGAACATCAAACAGCTGACATAGGGTCAGTTTTTAAACTGTAATTGGTTTTCAGCCTTAAAGAACAGTCCCACCTCTGCCATCACTGCTTAAGTCATTTCAGAGTGCGAGTGCAAAGTTTAATCATGCAACGTGTTGAACCACAGCAAAGGCTGTTAGGTGTGGGCAGCAACTGCTAATCGTGTCAAAAAGTTGTTAGGTTTCATAGCTATTCAGTTATTTTTACAAAGAAGGGGTCTGATATAACATGGGGAAGTTGAACAGTGCATTGAGAGAACATGATTATGGACTCTGTTTTTCAGATTTTACCACCATAATTCAGGTGGTCCTCTAGTTGTTGCTTATGATGTTCTTGCCATGCGCACCTCTCCAAATCCTTCTTCTCCTCCATAATGAGATTGAAATGCTTCATCTTGGATTGTCATGAAAGATAATAAATGTGCTGTTTTTAGGTTGTATCTTCATTTCTGGAGAGCAAGTATGTTGAAGATGACTCAAGAAACTGTGGTGTGTTCAGAGTAAATAGAACGATCTTTCCAGCACACTGCAATGAAAAGCGTGAATGGATATGCAAAATACCAAAAGGTGAAATGTTAATTAACATACTTTGTCTGTTATACCCATTACTTGCAGTTCAGGAGAGACAAGGGAAAAAAAATACCTAAAAGCTTGTTTTTTAGCCACATCTGGAGTTCTCCTCATTGGTCTTCTGCATGAAATCACAGCAAAGCTGTATGTGGCCATTAGGGTTTTTTGGCCAGTTAACAGATCTGGTAGGTGCAGTCTGTTTTAAAATGGATAGTAATGATTAGCAGTTAGTTAGCAGGTGTTAATCAAAGTTCTTATTTATAACGGTTACTAAAAATGTTGTTTAGTAAGTGTTGCAATTATTTTACTTTATTCCATGTTTAACTTCTCTTTTTTTTGTCCCTGAATGAGAATAGCAATATTCTTCATGATTTTTATTAAATCTTTACCATGTGAAGAAAGCAATTACAGTGAAATACCTCTTTTCATTCTTGATCAGTAATGTTTTTATTTATTTATGTATTTTTGCAGGTGTTAAACCAGAGAATCCAGTTTGGTACATAGCTGGTATGAAAACATTTTCTTTTTTCACATATTGAAACTTTATAACTTGGAAATACAATTTAAGCCTTGGTAAAATTGGTAAAAATAAAGTAACTATAATGTACTGAGCTAAAAATGTACGTTAGGGAACTCTGTAGGAACTTGCTGATAGAGATCAAAATCTGCCACTCTTTAGGAACACTGAAACATCAGATACTACTTCAGTTAGGTAATGGAATGTTGCCAGTAATAAGCACAGGAGCTTGAAAACCTCTCCATCACATTAAAACTACCTTTTTGCAAAGGCTGGGCACCTCTCTTAATCTTGCTGCAGTATCACAGGATACAATGTTTTTTTTTTTTTAAATGTACTCATATTGCAATTTTTTCCCATAAGTTATGTTAAATATGGTTCTGCTGTTGTGGCATATTTGTCCTCTGATGTGTGGCTTAAGGCAGGCCACGTCGGTCACAAAGAATGGTGCTTGAGCTGAGTTTTTCCCCTGCACACCACTGACTCTCTCATTTGTTTTCTAGAACTGCCGTGGACATATTATCAAGGAGCAGAATATCTTTTCCACGTCAGTCCTACGGACTGGAACACCTTTGAGTTTGTCTGTAGCTGGCTTCGCAGTGAAATGGCAACAATAAATTCTTCTGGTGAACAAGCCTTTATTCAAAATAAAATTAAGAAGGTAACAAAAACTACCCCTTTGAAAAAAACCCAAATCCTCAGGCAGTAACTGGCTGTTTCCTGCTGCATCTTTTGGAATATTTGGCCATGACCAAAGGGACCTGTTGTGGTTCCTCAGGTGTTCATGCAGCGGTTCTCCATCCATCAGTTTGTCTCCTGACCCTGCACAGTTCCACAGTTGTGCTCCGTTCCCATTCGATAACTTGCAGCTTATCAGGTAGCAATAGCAATGGCATTTCAGTGGGTATATTAGCATGACGTTGTCTGTAAGTACAGGTGTTTGAAATGATCTTCATAGTTTAAATCTTCAGCTTGATGATTTGAAAGGTTACTCTTGGGGAGAGCTGGCCAAGAATGAAGAATTACCAGTTTTCTCTGCACCTTGATTAAATCTAGAACTCTTAACTGTGGAGGTGGTTTCTCATGCCCATGGAAAACAGATTACTTTTCCCTCTGTGTGTGCCAGCTTGGGCAAGATTCCTATCTGTCCACACATTTGTATGATGTCTCCTGAAACCCCTTTGTGACTATGGATATTTGAATGGGAAAGAAGACATCTGCCTTTAAATTCCCTCTTGTGTATGAAATCAGAATTTCTGTAGAATCACTCTGATGTAACTAACAGATTTGAAGCTGAGAAATAGCTGCAGAAGGAGATGAATTCCCAAGAAACTATTTTCTTTTAGGTATTCTCAATAAAAGCAAAATAAGGAAAACACAAAAAGAAAAAAAAAAGAATAAAAATAATCTGTCTGCCTTACTGAAGGCCAAGTTATACGTCTGTAGTGTAAAGGGATGGCATAGAATAATCTTTAAAAGAACAGCTAGTGCTAGGTAGAAAAGCTCTTGACCCACACTTAGTTTTGCTTGCGCTGTGTACAGCCTTCTCTGCTTTTAACTTATTATAGAAAGCCTAACTAGAATTGTGTTGTATTAAGATGGCAGTTTTAAGTTTCCAATTAAGTATGCATCATTTTAATCTGCTGTTTAAGTAATTTGATATTAAAAACACAATGAACTGGATTTAAACCACGAGTTCCCAGCAGAAATAGCTTCTAACGAAAGGGCAGCATAACTGGCTAGGCTGTCTTCCTCCACATCTACCAGGGATTGTGATGTGGTGTAATCACTGCCTTACCCAACGCTGAATGTTTATGACTTAAAAAGATGATGTAACTTTAAAAAAAGGTGTACTCTTCCAACTTAAGGTGACTTAAAGTGGCTAATCAGAATGCTTCAGTGAAGTCACATTTGCTTGCAAGAGATGTGTTAGAACTGGATTTATCATTAAAATTTGTGGGGTATTGTGGCAGCTTGTGAGCATTCTGCATTGAAAAAGCTCCGTTTACTCCTTTGGCATTGGAACTCAGGTTAACTTCCTCGAAGCTTTGTTTAGGAACATAACATACACAGCTATTCTAAAGCTTGCTGCCTTTGGCTAAGCTTCCCGGTGGAGCAAGGTGTGGCCCTAAGTGATTGTAACCGTTTTCCTGTGGAAGCAGGAGTAAGGATGGCAATCAGTAAAATAATACTTGGCGGTCCAAATAGACTTCGCATGTGTCATTCGGATACTTGGTCAAAATGACTTAGAGAAAAACATGATTTTAAATTCCATGCTATTTCTTTAAAACCTGTAACGTGCAGGCTCAGTCCTGTGATAGGAAAACTCAGGGGCCAGGCAGTACCAAAGTAGACAGCATTTCTGAGTCTCTCCTTTGTCAGTAATGTCTACTTTCTTCATTTGATACTGCTCTATAAACTGTAAACTGGTGAAATCCTAACTATAACTCCAAGGACAGCGTGGCTGCCACAACACAGGCTGCACTTCAGTTCCTTCAGAAAAAAAATTGCTCCTCGGAGCCAGGGTGGCTTTTGCAGTGTCCTGCACATTCAGAACTCTCTGTAATTGCTGGCTCCTTCCCAAAGACCCTGAATCTGTTACCATTCGGTGGCTAACCCTAAAAGTGAAACCTCATAGTTTAAGGCAAAATCAAGTTAGCACAGTAGTAATAAGTGACACTTCGAACTACATGTTCCTGTGGCTTTTCCGGAATACTTTGCCTCTTAGGTCTAGACCCTTCCATGTGAATAACAGTCAATCTGGAAAGCATCCCTAGGAGTCTCTTGTATGAGCTAAACAAAGTCAGTAGATGTTCACAGAAAACATTTTGGAAACATTGCAGACCAGCAGTGTATTAACACCAGAAGGAAACATTTTCTGTTGTCTATTTTTAGGAGTCAGGGAAAAAACCCAATTCTGGTGTAAGACTACAGTCTTTTTCAAGCCAGATAGGCTGCAAATTCCTAAAATTGTAAATTCTAAGTTTACAGAAGATACATCAGCAACTCAGTGTGAACTGGGGGGTAAATCATGCTATAATTATGTGAATAACCTTACTGAAGTGACGTAAATTAACATGGGTGGGATTTAGAACCTCTTCTTCCCATTGGAACTGGATGGAAACACTCTTTTTCTGAATATGGAGTCTGACTTTAGGAGTTTGTTAATGCCTCAATAAGAGTGCAACAACGGCTAAACCTATGGCAAAACATCTTTTTTTATAGCTGTCGAATAGTGATGTTCACTGGTGGATTGGACTGCACGCGGAAAACGTCAACGATGAATTTCGGTAAGAATACCTGCCCGTCAGCTGCTGCGAGTTACTTGGCCTGCCCTGTCCACAGGCTGTCCTTCAGTCTGACAGACTGAAACGGTGTGATGGCTGAGTGGGGTATTCCAGAGACAGCTTCAGTTCTCATGTAAATATTATCCTGAATATATTACCCTTAATTATCTCCACGTTACAGTATTTCTTCTCAAAGGGTTATAAAAGATACAAGCCAAGGAGATGAATATCAGCCCTGGTGGTGGTGGTGTCTCTTTTTTTTTAAGGCCTAGTTAATAAACAGGCGCTTTCTACCTTTTATCTGCTTACAAACACTTTTAATGGAGGGTGTATTTTTAGGTAAGTATAGGAAAAAGTGTAACTACGCTCTTACCATTTCTGTGCAGCTGGAGAGATGAATCACAAGTAACATACCAAAACTGGAATGAAGGGAGGGAGAGAGATCCACTGAAACCAGGGAAAAGATGTGGCTTCGTTTCGTCGCAAACAGGTTTATTTTCTATTGCCTTTTGCTGCAGGAGTTGTGACTTGATTCTGTTGTTGGCCAAATGGGTTTTGTTTTTCGAATTGCTCTCAAGAAATGTAATCCATGTTGAAGTCCTGTTACATGGTTATAATTTGCATAACTGTTTTATGGTTAAGAAAACAATAGTGAAATATCATTAATATGCTCAGAGACCAGGTTGTAGGATTTAAAAGCATATTAATAGTTCCAGTTCTCTGATGTCAAAATACAAAGACTCCAGTGACACTGACACTTAATTTTTACTTAAGAATCTGTTTTGTGGCACAGCAAAAATATTAATGCATTGCTGGTTTTCACAGTCAGTTTTCTCATAACCAGATGAGCCAGATGGACTGAGCAACAATTTTTCCTGCATTTATAAAATGTTTATTTTATCAGCACACAACTTTAATACTTAGTTTTCTAGTTTATTTTTGATCCCATAGCCAATCTGCTGAGGGTTTGTTGGGTACTATGGTGCTAGCCTTTACATCATCACTTATCTCAATATTTTATTACAGTAATAAAATAAATTTACAGTGCTGCTGGTTCCAGTGATTTCTGTCATCTCACAGTCTCTGTTTTCTGAAGATCTGCAAGTCATATGATGAAGTAAAACATGTCAGGTTCCATGGAAAGAAAAAAGATCCAGCTTTGTATTTGTGAAAAGAGCTGGAAAAGATTAATGCAGCTGCGCTCTTGTAATCTCAGCCTCAAAAGACAAAGCTGAAAAAATGCAAAGCTTTCTTTTTTTCTACATGTAATCTCGGGGTTTTGATTCAGGACTTCTGAATGCTTGAGTTTGGCATTACCATAGTTAATATTGGATAAAAGGAAGAGACACCCACTTTCCCCCCTCAGCTGGCCAGCAGATGGGAGCTGGTCAACAACTTGAGCACACTGAAAAAATGTATTTTCCTCCTAAGCAGGTTAGCATTTTATGTCAGTACCTGGATCTTGCCAAAAATGTTCAACGTAAGGAAGTCAAACTATTTTATCTGAAAGGCATAATTTCTATGCCTTTCCTTTTTTTTGCATAACTAATTTTTTTAAAAAACATGATGATATAGGCATATGTTAGAGGATTGGGTTTAACTTAATAAAATCAAACTGAGAATAAAAGCATGAGCTCCATGGAACATCAAATCCAATGTAATATGATATGTCCAAATGTATTTGATGTGGAATCTCACTCAAGCACTAAAGGATACTCTTCCTGACAATATCGGAGCTAGATAAGAAAAAACCCCTTTCCAATTCTCAAACCGATTTTGAAGTGTGATTTTTTTTTTTTCTTTTCTTTTTACACAGGACTGTGGGGTGATGAAAACTGTACTGTCTCTCTTCCTTGTATTTGTAAACGTAAATTTGCATGGAAAATAGAAAAAGAGCTTCCAAAAGACCAGAACCAACAAGGAGCGTGTCCCAAAGGCTGGTTGCACTTTGGATTCAAAGTAAAACATTTTTCTTTTCTTGATTTTCAAAATGATTTGATTATTCAAAGTTCTTTCCATATTTATGACAGAAATTGGAATTCTTAAGAATTATTCATTATTTGAAGATTTTCTTCCTTTTTGAAAGCAGGGCCTTTAGGTTTATAACTACTGACACAGTGATACAAAGGTTTACGGTTATTAAGTAGCTTTGCACACAGAAGTTGTCTTAATAAGGTGTCAGAAATTTTACTTTAGTTCAAGGAAGTGAGTACTCATATATGCAAAAGCTATGTAAGTGTATTTGTGCATTTGCTTTGAAAAGCCTGCTTCATCCTCTCTTTTCCACGTATGCCAATGCCAAGAGTCTTTTATGGCCTCAGAACAGATCTCTGACCCCTTGTTGTGCTAAATGTATCCCAAACTGCTGCCATCCTCTGAAAGATGCTGTTTCAAATAGGCATTGTCAAAGCTAACTATAAACCAAAGTCTATTTGCAGTTGAAAGGCAGTTATTTCCTCAGGCTTCTTTTAAATACATACGTTCCTTAATAGCAACATGCTTTGTGGTGGCCAGATTTACCCCAGTGCTGAATTGCAGGCTGACTACAGGAAAAAATTTAGCCCGGATTGTGTTTGCCTTTAAACAACTGATTTGAATCCAAGCCTGATCCCCACTGAAAACTGGTGTTGGAGATGTCCACTGCAGGACAGAAACTAATGAAATATTTCATATTCAGTAACAGCATGTGATATGTTTTAGTGATCACTCCTAGGGATTGATAAATAGTTTTTAAACTGGGAAAAAACCAAGCAGCCCTTTTTTTTTTTTTTTTTAAACAGTGCTTTTTGATACAAGTTCCAAAGGATCCAGGGCATCTGAGAAATTGGTACTCTGCACAAGAGTTCTGCGATAGCTATGGTGGATCACTTGCTTCCCTTGAAGATGAACTGGAACAAGGTAGATTATGGAAAATACCTTTACATAAATAAAATTTCATCTTTATTAGGATGCTGTAGTTTTTTATCATCTTGGATACAGATTTAGGAAAAAGATTGTTCAGATCCTACTCATGGTTCACCTCTTTAAACAAATTAGTCTTTCTCTTTCACAGTTTCCCAAAATGCAAAGATTCAAATATTTACTGAGCTGTATGTCAGGTGTGATTTGAGGAGTAATTATAATTTCTTTTGTGCTTACTACCATGTGCTACAAATTCAAAAAATTTAATGGAATAGCCATTTAAAAATTTGCTATGTAAAATTTCTAACTTATTAATGCAACATCACACTGTTATAAAGGCAATCTCATTTTTATCCTCTAATAGTACTTAAGATCTGATCTACAGTGTAGCACATAAGCATAGTGCAAGGCTGGAACTGTCAGAGAAATAAATGCCGGGTGATTTGGAAGTAATTATACTCCCTATTCATAAAAAGAGTCTTGAATTTCATACATTTGTACAACCTTTTATTTGGAGGTGGGAGCAATCTCACTGGCTAACTTTAGTTGAGAAATCTCATTTTCAACTGAAGCTGAGAAAAGCTCTTTCAGTGGGACAGTTCCCTGAACTAACACTTACGTTGTTCAAGCTGCTGTGAATGGTTCTGAAAGACTCACAAGTTAATGAACTAGATCCTAACCCAACCCAAGTTAATCAGTTTAACTGAATTTATGTTTAGATGACAATGAGATACCACTCAAGTACTTAGTTTCTAGTAACTACGTAATGTCATTGATTAGCAATCAAATTTTTCAGTGCTTTAAATGTGTTGGAAAAGGCTTCATCTATCCCTAAATGTTTACCAGTTAATTACATTTTATTCCTGTTTCCAGCTTTCGTAACAATGAATCTGTTTGGACAGAAAACTAGTGTTTGGATAGGTTTCCAGAGGGATGATTTTGAAAAATGGGTGAATGAAAATCCTTCAATCTATTCCAACTGGTTTCCAGTTGAAGTAATGCGTGTGAGTATTTCCAGGGGTTTTAAGGACAGTGGGAAGTTTGTTTTATCCATAATAATGATGACTGCCCCAAAGAGGAGGCCAAACTTCTTACAACAACTTAGTCTTCTCTTAGTTTTTGCAACTTCAAACAATGTGGGCACAGATTTATGGGCATAACTAGAGGTAGCAAAAAAGGCACTATCAAGACAGCTATTTATGTAATTTGTGGCTATAGTCACATTCTCTTGCAATTGCATTCAAGCCTCAAAGTTTTGGTTAGTATCATATCCTGGGTCTGAGCAAAGTTTAGGAATATTTCATATTTTAATATATTGGTTTACATGATGTTAGTCCGTATCGGGCTTAGCATTTTAGTTTGTTCAGTGAAAGCTTGTGTCATTTTTATTATGGGGTTATTGTTTCAAATTGTATTATGGGATTGTTCATTTTTTCACCTAAATATTCATAATAGTGACTTTCAGATAATTATTCTTCTAAATTTAATGTAATAATTATGCATTGCTTTTACACAGTGTCTTTTTTAATTAATGCAAGATTCTGTGTTGGTTGCAGAGACAGCATTACAACAGTGCAGATATTCAAGAACAGCTTCCAGTATGCGCATTGGTATCAAATAACCCTAATTTTTATTTTACGGGAAAGTGGTACTTGGAAAACTGTCAGAAAAATTATGGGTTTGTCTGCCAAAAGACTCAGGGTAAGGTTTTGTTTTGCTTTGCCTCTGTTCTCTATTCTTTCTGTGTTGTATTCATCTTACTGTATTTTCATCTAGAAGCAGCTTTTTGTAGGTGTCTGTTAAACCAGGAACGTGAAAGATTTCTAAGATAGTTTTACTTTGATATTTTATACTGACTAGCTCTACACTGTGTAATAAAGCAAGATCTGTGACGTAAAAGTAATTTCTAAAACAATGTTCTGTTACTAAGTTTTCTTCATAACTTTGAACTTTCTGTTGCGTACCTTAGAATCAGGAAGAGGTGATATTTCATCTTTTCTGTCATGGCAGCAGAGTAACCACATGAAATGACAAAAGGCAAAACTAAGGGTAATTTTGATGAAAATATAGTATTTAGGGGTGGGAGGGAGGGAGGTGGGAGGGAGTGGTTGGGTTGGGACTTGCAGTGTTAGGTCAGAGTAGCATCTCAGAAATGTATTTCTGTGAACAACGGGGACCAACTGGCTGATGAAATAGAGTTTGGCTTCTCTTTTCCCGGGGTCCAAAGAGACAGTCCTCTCCTGCTCGCTGCCGAGGAACAAGGGAGAGGGAGTCGAGAAGTAGAATAAATAAATACAAGGTTTGGGCAGCGCTCATATGTGGCTCTAGCAAACCATAGCGGTATTTGACATCATTTGTTATGAAAAACAGTTGGGGGGAGTGCTGGAGTAATCCTAAGTGGAGTGTAGAAAAAATAAATAAATGCATTTTCCTGCTGGTTTGTTTTGTTTGCCTCCTGAACGTTTGTATTTTAACCCCTTGCTGCTGCTTCAGACAGATGGAAGAGACTTTGTAAGGCTGCGCAGGAAGGAAAACAGTTGCCTTAGGGTGGCAAGGCTGCGGGGTGCTGGGGGGACTGGGGCAGCAGTGGGTGCTCAGGACCCTCCCCATGTTTCTGGGCGAGTGAAGGTGAGCGGTGGCCCATGGGCCGAAGTGGGGTGGGGATGAGGTCCTCAGTGCTGCCCACCCACCCCACGAGCAGCAGCGCACTCTGGGCGTGGAGGGACCGGGCCTGTCTCCCCAGTGTGACACCCATGGCACTCTTCCACACACCGTCAGGCATTTCAGCTTGCTAATCCAGCAGAAAACTTTCTCGTCTAAAATTGGCTAAATAGGTGTAGTTTTGTATAGATTTTCCAGGCTGGATTGGCTCAGTGTAGGGTCAGGCAGCCAACAGGCCTGTGCATGGGAATATGCAGCTGGAAGAGCAGAGAAGCAAGGAAGGGAGAAGTGAGACAGCTTCCTGCTGGCAGTGGTGAACTGCTAAATTTGCTGAAAAGTCCAAACAAATATATCAGTTCCTAGAAAGATGAGCTGGTGCTTTGCTCCTGCCATCCTGTCCACATCCTCTCTCCCCCTTTTTGAATTATTTTCTGTAGGAGAGTAAAATGAAATAAACCAGCAGGAGATCTGAACTGGGCTCTGATCTCTTAGTGATGCTGATTTAGGATTGTGTCAGCATTTTACTGCGTTTCCTGCCTTTTGGGTTTTTTTAAGCAGTGACATGCAGTGAAAGCTGGAAAAACGTAGAGTACCTCAGCTAGCTCAAGAGCAGAACTTTTTCTTGCTTAGAAATTTCTAATTTTAAATGATTTGTGAATGACAATAATGAATTAACTTACTATTTTAAGGTGCTTGTTAGCACTCCTCCTCTCTTAGTCATAAAGCCAAGTCTAAAAACAATTCTACCTTGTAGCAAAGCAACCACTTCATTTTGTAATCACAGTGAAGTTTTACAGACAGAAGTAATTCATCCAAACTGACAAATGGGATTAAAACTGAGGCATCTTGTTTAAAGTATACTGTGGGTATTCATACGCATTAGCAAAGGCATTTGCCTCCTGAAGAAAAGCAAGCATGGCAGCATCATAGACTGGGCCGGGGTGGAGATGGTCTCAGTCTCCTCACTTTTTTTCTCATGGGAGACTCTCTTTATTTCTTAAATCTAAAAACTCTGCTTCTTCCTTTCATTTTACTTTTTGGACATTGCTGTGTTAGTTTATCATCAAAAAGAGATATAAGTCTCCATGCACAGTGCCAGTACTGTGATCTTCCAATACTGTGGCTCATGGATAGTAAGGAAGAGCTCAGGAAGCTCCCAAATACGCGCTTGTACCATGAGGCACAATTTGTTGTCCTCTCGGTTGTGCTCGTAGAATTATTTGTGAGGCCAGGCTTTGTGCTGTAAACTGATCTTGGAAATCTGGCTCAGAAAAGAGGTGATGTAAATTACATGCAAGGTATCTGGATAAGAGCACTCTCCAGTCCACTGCTGTTGGACATTTGGGGTATGCCCAGATCCCAGGTGACTTCTTATTGACCAAAGACCCAGTCAGTAGAATTAACTCCATCCAGATGTGGTGTTTTGTTTTTTTGTGGTTGTGGTTTTTTTTCTTTTTCTGTTTTTGTTTTTTTGTTAAACATTAAACTCATTCACTCCTGTGATGATTTTTGTGCTGTGGTGGAATTTCAGATACTGTTCTAGTAGTCATCGGCACTGTCTTTTTAAAATTCACAATGCCTTCCTGAACCCAAGGAGTTTGCAATTTTTACATTTGTTTTTAAGGATAGTTCTGATTTTTGTAGAAGCTGTTCTGCTATGTTCAAGCTGTTTGTTTTAAAAAAAAAAAAAAAAATCACTCTTTAGGTCTGTTTGTTACAGACACATCCAGACATGTCTTCAATGCATCTGAAGTGTACCCTGTGCCAGATACTTTAGAATATGGAAACAGAATGTATAAACTAATACGTGGGAATTTCACATGGTCCTCAGCTTTAAAAACCTGCATGGCAGATGGTGCGGAGTTGGTCAGCATCACAGACCAGTATCACCAAGCGTTCCTCACAGTCATTGTGAATCGGCTGGGATACAGCCACTGGATCGGGCTGTTCACTTCAGATGTACGTAGTGGGCTCCCTGGCTACGAATACGGTGCTGCAAAGGAGTTTTTCCAGTAACAGGCTCATGAGTCACTCATTTGAAGTCACAGGAAGTTTGCATCTAGAAATGAAGCCTCAGAAAGCTTGAGCCCTAACCATATTTTTTTTAATGTAATGTATAAATCTAATGGTTGACAGTGTGGTGCAAGGACTACTGAAAGCTAAGAGGCATAGAAAACACGTAAAAACACACCAAAAATAATCATGTAGTGTCAACATTGAAATGATGATGTTTCATTTTCAGTTGCTCAATGGTCCAAATAGCTGCTTGCTGAAAACAGTGGGTTAGATGTAGTTTGTGGTCTCCCAGAATTAAGTTGGGAGGATCCTTGGATCTGCCTTTTGTAGATCCTTCTGGATCTACCCAGCCTTTGGGGATGTAAAAGATGTTCTGTAATATCTGTGAGGATGCCACCAGAAGTAGATGAACTTGTACAGCGCCAAAGCATATTGGAGACATAATCCAAAATTTGTCTTGGCAGAACGGACTTAACTTTGAATGGTCGGATGGGACTAGGTCCTTGTTTACTTTCTGGGAAGACGATGAGTCCCAGGCATTTGGCAGCTGTGTTTACATCGATACTTCAGGGCACTGGAAAAGTGCTAACTGCGAACGACTTCTGCAAGGAGCGGTTTGCCATGTGCCACCTAGTAAGTCAGAGTTAAGTTTTACATTAAATCTTTGCAGCTGTAAGTGTGCATATTGACAGAAGAAGAACATGAAAGAAAATTCATGGGTTTGAGGTTAAGCAGTGATGATAGTATTACTCAAAATTGAAGTATATTTCTGGTGTTTCCTTTCTGTGTCTCCTATTTGTGAAACCATTTTTTCCCCATAAAATATTGGCCATCAATTATGGTCTGGTCCATAGGAAAATGGAAAGAGAACGGACATAATAAGAAAGAGACAGGAAAATTACTTACTCTGTCTCTTCAGTGAACCCTGTATTGTCTGTGAAAAATGATGGCTGCTAATAACCTAGCTTGAAGGGAAATAAATTCAGTTTGCTGCAATTACCTGTGGGATGGGAGAAAGGAAGCACTGGGAGTAGTCACATCTTCACTGATTGCACAATGCTCTGTAAATTACCTGGGCTTCATTTGAACCCAGAACTCAGGTCTGGAACTCCCTTCAATCCAGGACTACAGTCTTTGATAGCATCTACTTCTTAAAATAGTTCCTGTTCAGTGGTGTTGATCACCAGGGTTTTGCCTACAGCTTATTATAGCTTTTGGATCTGTTGAGAAGAAAGCTAATTTGGAATCCCTTAAAGCAAAAATTACTCTTTAGTGTGATTTTTTTGTAATGAAATGGACTAATTACCTCATTTGTTTCTCAAATTTTGTAACCATATACCTAAGGTTTATGTACTTACTAGAAGTTGTGTTTTGTAGCGAAGTAGGATGCATGTGAGACCACAGTTATGACAGCTGAGTCTACAACGCTGCCAGAAAGCGATGCTGGGGACAGCAAAGCGAGCTTGTAGAGTCACCCTGAGTCAGAGGAATGCTTTGCTGCAGCACATTGCACGCTGGAGAGGATGGCTGCTGCTTACTGATGGGAGACTTTCCTCTGCGCCGTGGTGTTTGGCACAAGACCTCTTATGTTTGCGGCTTAGTGGCGGGAAACTCTGTAGGCCTTGGAAATCCCCAGCCCCCTGGGACATGCTGGGCAACCTGGAATGCTCTGATGTGCACGTAGTTTGGTCCTAACTCCTCTGCACATCAGTATCGGTTAGGTTGTCCCGATACTGCTGTTGCAATCCAGCAAGTTTTTTGATCAGAAATAAAACCAACTTTACTCTTTTAATACCAGTGTATACAACGACTAGATTTGCACTTTGAGGCATAACACAATAACGTGCTTATTAGCATGACTCCAAAACAGCCCGTGGAATGTTATGTTAATGTGTATGTTGTTGTGCCAATAAAGCTGTGCTGTTATTTCTATCACAGAAAAGAAGCTCACTGCCTATAAGGGCCTATGTTCAGAAAAAACTGTTCCCTGGATCAAATTCAAAAACAGTTGCTACAGCTTTTCCACAGTTCTGCAGGGCACAAGTTTCGACACTGCATATGAAGTCTGCAAAAATCAAGGTGACTGTTTCGTAGCTACAAAATGACATTGTGATATCTTAAAAAAAATATTGATTTTTTCTGAAATTACTTCAATTATGTGTTTTCTGTAGTTCAAGATAATGATAGTGGAGCTCATAAACCATCCATTGAATTGGAGGCAACATACTTTAAAAAGTTTCTTTCCCTGTGAAAATACTGATTGCTAGAATAACACGTAAAATGCAGTTCTTTCCCTTCAAACATGTTTTACAATCATGTGAGAACAGTTTTATATCAGCCTGAGCATTTCCACATTAACCACAAATTTAGGAACTTGTTACACATAACCAGACTTAAATATTTTCAATTAAGGCTCATAATACTAAGTTTTTTTAAATGCAATGTTATGTTTTAATTGCATGGATTGTTGGAAAATTTGTTCTGTGTTTAATCCGTAGGGTCAAATCTCCTGACTATTCTAGATGAAGAAGAAAATGCTTTCATTCTGGAAGAATTGCACAGTTTTGGTTATTCTGTGCAGATGGTTTGGTTGAACATCCTCCTTGTTAGAGACAGTAAGTTTTGGGTGGAAGAGAACTGCATGTAAGAATACGGTTTGGTTTTTATTTGAATGCTGGTGTGACAGCATTGTCTTTTGAGATTTTTTTTTTTGCGCTGCCTGTTACCTGTTTCTGATGTAGTAAAACATTTCAAGCTTTCTGCACTCATTGCTTTTTAGTGTTCTGAATACTCAAAATGTATGCGTGTATGTGAAAGCCTTTATTTTCTTCTTAAAAAAGCACTGCATGCTCTCTTCTGTGTCAACTACATGCAATCTTTCTAAATCCTTAAAAAAAAAAAAAAGGCAATATAGTGGCCAAACAGACAAAATCCTGGAATTCTTTAATTCAATATTTATTTATGTGAGTTTAAGTCCAACTGAAACAGAGATAATTATCAAAACACTACGGTATTTTATAATGATTTATAACTTCTGCCCTTAGATGAGACACTCTCCTGGTTTGATGGCTCTCCCTTAAATTATTCTAACTGGGGCATCTGGGAGCCTGAATTTGATCATCTCAAAGGGAATTTCTGTATCAGCCTGAGGACTACAGATGGAGTCTGGCAATTATCTCCATGCAGAGAAAAAAAGGGATTTGTATGTAAAATGGATGCAGGTATGTTCTTCCATAAAAGAAGGCAGTTGTGTAATTTTAACCATTGTTTTACATGTTCCTTGTCGCTTGCTTACTTGCTCTTGGTTTTCATTTAAATAACTGTGTCCCTAAGTATTAGAAAAAATACTTGTACAAAATCCAACCTGTAAGCTCCTGTTGAACCTGGGCAGCCATTGCGTTATTGCTGACTGCGGTAGACTGCCATGTGCAGAGAATCATAGAATTCCAGGTTGGAAGGGACCTCAAGGATCATCTGGTCTGACCTTTCTTGGGAAAAGCGTGGTCTGGATGGGCCAACACCCTGTCCAGTGCTGGGGAATCCACCACTTCCCTGGCAAGATGATTCCAATGGCCGATCTCATTGTGAAAACCTTTCTTGTGTCCAGTTGGAATTTGCCCAGGAGTAACTTGTACCCATTACCCCTCCTCTTTTCCATGTGACTCCTTGTAAAAAGGGAGTCTCCATCTTCTTCATAGCCACCCTTAAAATCCTGGAACATGGTGATGAGGTCTTCCCTAAGTCGTCTTTTCTCAAGGCTGAACAAACCCAGTTCTCTCAGCTTTTCCTCATATGGCAGAGCATCAGGCTGACCTCCACAGGACCCGTAGGACGGACAGGAGAAGCGCAGGAGATCTACCGCTGCACAGATCTGCTTTTGCTGCTGCTCATCCTTGCACAAATGTCAATTAATATATTCTGCCAAATTTAAGGGGTTTTAAGTAACAGATTAGCTCATGTGTGACTTAGCCAGTTGGAATCCCATTGGCATGAGTAAAGTTATAAACAGCCTGCTCTTCTGTGGGTTTTGGTAGATTGTCTTCTCGGTATCGATTTTACCATGAATATGTGTGGTAACTTCCGTTGGCTCTATGGGTAATTCTATAACTGTTCTGGATTGTGTTTCAGATATTGATGCCACAGAACCTTCTGAAAAATGTAAGTCTCTTTTGTAATTTCTTATTTTTTGTAAGTATTTTTTATAAGGAGTAATAACACATTTTGAGCCAATATTTTGTGAGGTGACATTTTTCACCGTTCAACCTGTAATTTAAAATGTGTGACATACAAGGGGTAATAATATGTTTTCCATAAACACCTAAATGTTTCTATTTAGAATTATATATAATTATATTTGCTTAATAACAATTTCTGTCCTTTCAGCATCAAACCGTGGGCTTGCAGCTCTGGCTGTTCTCGTGACATTGGTGATGCTGGCTGCTATTTCCATTTTTCTGTGGTGCCTGTACAAACAGAATAACCGACTCTTCCACAGGATACTGTGGGTCAGGAACGCCTATTTGCCACAGATCAACGCTGACGTTACTCCTTTGGAAGAAAGCATCCTCATTTCTGATTTTGAGAGAAGTGAGAATTAATTGATCAGAACTAGCAAGTGGTCACATCTTCTGTGTGGAACGTGATGTCCTGTAGTGGTTTTCTCCTTCTGGGGAGTCCCCGTATCCAGAGAAACCCTCACAGCCGTCAGCATGAGGTGGGGGGCTCCCTACCTTGGCGAGGTTTTGCTTTGGGGCAGGATGAGGTGAGGATGCAAGGCAAAACCACTGAGAAATCGGCTTATCTGGGACAACCCAGGAACTGAAAATAGCCCCACGCCATAAACCTCCAACCACTCACGTGGAGCAGTCGTGTCCGAGGCCCCAGAAAGCAGGAATTTTCATGCAACTTTTTCCTTCAGGAACGTTTGGACTTTTGTGTTATGTTTTTATATGTCACAGACTCTGCTCATGAACCAGCATTAAAATTTGGCCTTGAATTTAGGAACTCTGAAACATATTCCAAGGATTATGGGGCAGTTGGTTTTTTTTTTCTTAATAGCTGTTCCTTCTGCAAAATGAACAGTTATTTTTCAGACAGTGGATTCTTTCAAGCCTTCAGGAACGTTTGGACTTTTGTGTTATGTTTTTATATGTCACAGACTCTGCTCATGAACCAGCATTAAAATTTGGCCTTGAATTTAGGAACTCTGAAACATATTCCAAGGATTATGGGGCAGTTGGTTTTTTTTTTCTTAATAGCTGTTCCTTCTGCAAAATGAACAGTTATTTTTCAGACAGTGGATTCTTTCAAGGTGGCTTTGCAGGCTCGCAGAGAGATGAAGTCATTTGACATGGGAGTGCCAGACTGTTGGTTGTTTGGCCCATGATGCTGTGATTGTTCATGCTATAAAATAGTCTAGAAATATAATGGCAGATGGACTTTGTCATCCTGAAGTTAATGTATTCGAGACGCATCCAGCCTCCTGTTAAAGATTTAACTGTGATCTCTCACCAAGTTTTCTTTTTTTTAGAGATTGAACCCCATCAACCTCTTTCAAGATTTATAAATCTAGCTGAAGTTATGGTAATAAATTGCTTTACTGTTCACCCACAGTATTTCTGCAAGCAATATTCATGTATTTGAGACCCTGCTCTCAAAACCTGAGGACCATACGTGGGGGAGCCACACTGCTCTTCCCATAGGGTGGTGTAGTCCTATCACCCCTTGTAGCAAACCCTCAGAAGGACACTTTTCACTTTCAGTGATCATACTAAGGTGCTAACGAAGGAGATAAGTTTCGCTGACCAGTTGGTCTGCAGGCTGATGGTTCTGAAGGACCCAGCTCAGGTCTCCGTGCTACCTCACTTACCGACCCCGGCAGTAACGCGTACTCTCCGTGGGACTCCCACCACCCTAACCTGTCCTCCGGCCACGACTCTGCCAGTACCCAGAAGGTTTGGGGGGGATTTTATTCTTTTTGTTGCAGCATGGACAAATAGGTGGTTAGTCCTGATAAGTTACTTCAGGATGGATTTACTGTGCCTTCGGTTGTCTCTAAAAGCTGCTGCGAAGGGCTGTGTTTATTGTTGGGTTTGTTTGTTTGTTTGGAGATGACTCATTCCAACAATTTTGCAAGAGACCAAAGATGGAGGTACGTTCCTCAGAGTTAAGCAAGCAGCCAAGGCCAACTGAAATGTTTTTACATAGTATTTGTGCACATGCACAGGAATGTATGACTCCCTTTTAGTTAAATTTCACATGCCAATTCTAGAAACATTGCAAAAAATGCCTGTTCAGGTCATGATTATCTATAGGGCTATTTTAAAAAATTATTTAGTACCTAGAATACTTCTGTGCTGGTTTACAGAACCGTTCAAAAATGCTGTCAAAGAGGCTGCAGATGGTTTTGATCCCAGTGCAGTTTTCAACTTACTGTTTTTGCTGACTTGCGTGCGTATAGCTAGCACACGTTCTTAATCTGAGCTTTGTCAGTCGTATAAAAGATAAACAGCTTTTCTGTGTATATTTTGTCTAATGGTTTGACCCCACACCTTGGTCTGCAGTACTGTTTTTAACGTTTGTTCTTAGTCCTGTAGATTTATCCATAGGACTGTTTTTATGTGAAGTCCACTACCAGAGTTCGTGGACCGCAACTTTTGAGTGCAATTGCCAGATTATCTGCTGTTTATATATATGAACTGTGATAGCTTCTTGCCGCCAAGAAAAATGAAGAACAAAGGTTGTGACCATCTCTCCCTTCCTCATGAGAATTTCACCGGTTTGCACTCCAGCTGGAGGAATTTAAACCAACAAATCCCCTTCATCACATTCACTGGCAAGTGTGAAATTGCTGCCTTCTCGCAGCAAGCAGGGTGGGTTGTGTTTGCGTGCGGAAGCTGCACGTCTCCGAGGATGTGCACGCATCAGGCTGCAGTGCCCTTACCCAGTTAGGCAGGCTCTTGGCAGATCCTGATGTGCTCAGTAGGGGTATATGCTTTTCACAGAACTTGACGTATGCTTTTTATCCATTTCCTTTGAGGTATGTTGTAATCATTTAAATATATTTGAAAGGCAGTGGTATAATAAATTACTCTAACCTCAAAATAGTGATTGTTGATTAACACCGATGCTGATTGTCTTGCATTAAGGGAAAAATAGTTCCAGCAGTGTTTTCTTCATACTTTGAAACAGCTTAGGGGGAACAGAGCCTTACATGTTTATTTTTAAATCTTTCATCCTTCAACTTTTATAATTGCAGGTATTATTCTCTCAAGAATGTAATTGTTGATTGCTTTCTAGACCTTGTTCTGGATTCTGTTACCATAGCTTTTGTTTGCTTTCCCTTAATCAGAGGTCTGCTGTACTATTCCTGATCAGAGTACGTGGTGACTGTGTTTTTACTGCTGACCTTGATGATACTGGCAACCAGGTTCACTGTATTATTTCAACTGGAAAATTAAAGTGTGAATAATAGCTTTCTGGTTTGCAATTTTTCTTGACTCTTTCCACAGCTTTATTTAGCTGCCAGGACTTAGCATCTTGTAGAAGCAGTTACCAGGCTTCGCACCGGGTCATCCCGGCAGGAGAGGGACAGCTTGCACCAGCCTCCTTTCTGGCTACATGGCTGGACCCAGACCTAGGCACTGCAGCAGGTCTCCACACGAGTGGTGTCCCCAGTGTTTCCCAGGACCTGTGTGCAGGAAGTGCTGGGAGGAGAAAGGAGCCCCAGCACCATCAGGGAGGGTGGTGGATGGGAGCGTGGCACTGATGCAGAGATACGCTCCCAGCCTGCTGCCCGTTCCCTGCAGCCCTGGGAGCTGGGGCCACCAGGGATGAGTGATGGGCTGGAGGAGTTTTCCTGGTGGACTGGAGGCTGTGTTGTATGGGAGCCCATTCATTTTCTGCCCCAAACAGGGGGGAGGTACATGGACTGCAGCATTGTAGCTTCCATGTGTAGCACCAAAGTGCTTTCCACATCCAAGAACTGGGTCCACCAGAGCCTAAGCAAGGAAATGAATGTTGTATTTTTCTCTGCTGTGCCAGCTTTTTGAATGCATATCCTGAAAAGGAAGTGTTAGGTGCTTTCTTACTACTCCCTTGCTTGGGGGCTGGATGGGTATCCCCACCAGAGATGGATACATTCAGGCCAACATGACAAATCTTGTCTACCAGATACTAAGGTTTGGAAAAAAAATCCACGTTCTGATTTTGGCAGATTCCATTCAAGGAGAAAATTTGCCTTCTGGTCCCTTTAGCAGTCCTTGCAGCATGTCTCTGAGGGAGAGAGATGCCCGATGCAGCTATTGCATCCCAGCTGGATGGGAGTCTGCAATGGGAACGTACGTATGGTGGAGATGCCCAGCGTGACTGGGCAGAGAGAAGGGTTGTGGCAAAAGGTGGTAAGTGAGCAATGGGACTCCTGAGCAAAGTCCTTTCCAGTTGTGCCTCTCCTGCGTGCAGTGCTGCCCTTCCTTGTGCAGGGATCCTTCTCCCTTCCCCTGCCTTCGCACACACACATGCTTTTGTGGCTGGGTCACGAGAGCCGTGGGGCTGCGTGAAATCTGTGCAGAACAATCCAGACACAAAAGTAGGTTTTTGAACGTTCTGCGAGACCTGGCTGTTTCTGGTTCCCAGGGCACCATCGCACAAATTCCCGTTTAATTGAGCCCCCTACTTCTTTCTTTCATCATATTGCCCCTCCCTTAGTGTAGTTACAGGCATCCTCAGTCACTTGTAATAATAAACCCACTGTAATGAAATCTGTGGCATATTCTTCCTCTAGGACATTTATAAAAGCAGAATGTTTTGGTTAAAAGCTAAATTGCACACATTCAGCAACTAGGCTCTAAATCCTCAGCTTAAAGAGGCCTCTTCTTGAGCTATAATAATATTTCCTTTGGTAAGCAGTGGAATGTTGATTTTAAAACCCTGCAGGCCAGGGCTGATCTCTTACTGTCTGATGCAGCCCTCATAGTCCCGTCAGGAGCAAATTCACAGGCGTTATGCTGTTCTGAGATGGTATGAATTAAGGTTGAGCTGGGAAACACAGTGAGTCTCGGCGTGGCCAGTAGATGGTAGTGGTACACACAGAGCTGGCAGAATGAGCTGAGAAAATCAGAGGGATCTGCTCCGGATCCTTTAGAAGTTTGTTTAAATGAGAAGCAAAACTCCCAAGTCTGCACCTACAAGACTGCAAATATCAGTGTCAGTTCTTAGTCAAGGCTGCAGCAGCACAAAGGTGGGTTAAGACAGCTCTCCCAGTCTCTGTGTCATAGTCAGTGAGTCTCATTCTCAGCAACTTTAATAGGCTGCATCGAGAAGCTCGGAATGGGATAACGCAAGTCCTTACATTGGTCTGTGGGTTTTTCTTTTGTTTGGTGAGTGACAGGAAAAACCACTTGGGCTCCTGAGTGTTCAACAAACAAGTAAAAGTATCCTGATGGTATGTTTTGGTTCTGTTCCCTTTGATGGTAATTGACGGAAAGTACTCCAGCCAGGTCTCTTCAGTGTAAATGGATTGTTTTGATGTTTTATTTCTTGACTGTATCAGTGCAGGCATTTACTAATTTACGTGGGCAAAGGAACGTGAAGTGATAGAAATGAAAATTATTAGGCATTTTAGACCTCCACTGCCTAAGTAATCGTTCCACAGCACTGTTGAAAGCAGATTTACTTCCTCCTCTCTATTTATTCCCTAAGTGGCTCAGAGCATAAGAGTTGCTGATCCCTTTCTATACCCATCATCCTTATGCAGGATGACACTGATTTGGATTCTGATCTTAGAAACTTAACCATAAAAAAGGGGAATTGAGAATCGTTTTGTAATAAAGCCTCACTTCAAAGTCGTCATTTTTGTAATCTTGTTTCCTTATTCTGCAGCTCTTCTGGACTTTCCGGATCCTCCTGTGACGAGGCAGGTGCTGTTGTCTAAGGAAGTGTACCAGACGCAGCCTGCTGCAGTGCACCCGGGTCACAGCAGAGTAATGCGTAACCGCTAGCGTGATGCTCAGCTGCAGTCATTTCCAGAAGTGCCCAGCTAGGCAATGGCCAAAGTGTTTTTACTAATGTTTCCTTTATTTCTGATGCTCGGTTTTGTTCGTCGGTGTATTGGCTTTGTATGGTGGGGTTTTGGTAGCAGGGTATACAGGGGTGGCTCCTGTGAGAAGCTGCTAGAAGCTTCCCTGGCTCCAAGGCTGACCCGCCTCTGGCTATGGCTGAGCCAATTAGCACCTCTGTGATTAACAAATTTAAAGAGGGGAGGAGTAAACCTGCAGTGGAGAGAGGAGTGGGATGTGAGAGAGGAGGGGGAGGAAGTGCTGGAAGCAGAGGTTCCCTGCAGCCATGGATGGTCGCAGAGAGCCAACTATATGCTGGGAAAGACCCCAACCCAGAGCAGGCGGCTGCACCTGAAGAAGCCCCTGACTCCGTGGGAAGCCTGTGCTAGGGCAAGCTGCTCCTGAAGGACTGCACCCCACAGAAGGGAGCCACGCTGGAGCAGTTCATGAAGAACTGCAGCCCCTGGGGAGGACTCAGGTGGGAGCGGGTCATGGAGGAGTCTCCTGTGGGAGGAACCACACACTGGAGCCGGGGCAGAGTGTGAGGAATCCTCCCCCTGAGGAGGACAGAGCGGCAGAGACGACGTGTGATGGACTGACCACAACCCCCGTTCCCCATCCCCCTGTGCCACACTGGAGGAGAGGAGGTGTAGAAATGGGGAACAAAGCTGAGCCTGGGAAGAAGAGAGGGTAGGGGGGGAGGTTTTTAAGGTTTCATTTTATCTCTCATTACCCTAATCTGATTGGATTGGTAACAAATTGATTGTTTTTTTCCCCAAGTTGAGTGTTCTGTCCATGGCCATAACAGGTGAGTGATCCCTCCCTGTCCTTGTCTCAACCCATGAGCTTTTCCTTATATTTCCTCCTCCCCATCGTACCAGAGGGACGAGTGAGTGAGTGGCTGCGTGGTGCTGCGCTGCCAGCTGGGCCTAAACCACGACAGTCAGCTTGTTGCTGTTGTAACAAATCCTGCTTTTTTCTTAACCACAGCCTACAGACTAAATCTCTGCTGCGGTTCTCAGAAATAAATGCTTAAAATATAGTTTTAGTGAGAACAACAGCTAAGCTTTTAGATACAAGATAAATCTTGAAACACATAGTGGGCTAAAAGTTACTCTCCTCTGCATGCTAGCACAGGAAAATAGGAAAGACTCTTTCTCTGCATCACCTACATAAAGGCCTAACAACCTGCTTTCCATGGAGGCGGCCAGCCTGCAGCTGATGGTGGCAGTCACTGCGTGCTTGAAGGCCATCCACCACCGTTGGGTTGACTGGCAGAATGCAATAGCTGGGTCAGTGTCTCAGACCATATGCTGGAAAAACAAAAGTATCCCTGTATTTTTTCAGATCTTTATAGATAGATGTTATTCTTAAGAAATGACAAGTTTCCATTTACACTGTACAAAAGTCCTCTGTTTTTTTTGTGTGGGCTTTTTTAAATTTATTATTATTTTATGTTTTTAGTGAATGTTGAAAAGTATCCCACCAAGTACATTCCTCTTGTGGAGGTATTTATCCAGGTCATTTGTTTTAAAGCATGATCTTAGGACTTTGAACCCAGTCCTAACCTGATCAAATCTGCTTTGCCACTTCTTTCTGTGATAAGCTTCGTGTGCGTTGTAGGTGAGAAGCCCCTGGGAAGCCCTTGCTGGAAGCCAAAAGCAAGCTTGCATTGAGCTGATAAAAGGCAGACTCTACCTCATCAGCAGCTTTGGTCTGCGTGGCTTCACTGACGCTGGATTTGGGACTCCATCCCACAGCTTGATGCTTCCAGGTTCATTCAGGTGTGCAAGCAGAATACCTAACATTGGACACTGGCAATCACCTGGAGTACAATAACTTTTAATATAAAGTAGAAGAATATTTTAAGTGATGTATGGCTTTGTTTGTTATGGTCCTGGCACGGGTTATGCCTAATTCTGCTTTATCTGTACTAGTTTTTTCTGGGAAGTTTCTCCTGATGCTAGCACGCTTACCTATTCTCTACCTGAAATCTGACACCCGCCTAAATGCTTCCATAACGCTAGACATTAGATTTTTCTGGTATTTACCATTCAAGAATATCAGAAGGATTCTTTCCAAAAAGGTAAGAAGGTCACGTTTCTGCTGCCGTATAGTCCTGTGGAATGACAATGATGTTGAGTAATTCAATTCAAATTGTATTACTTTATTGTTTCAAAAGCAAATATTGAAGATGGAGTTGTACATACGGGACTCATTGTGGCTGTAAAAAAACATAAGGTACCGTTCAGTTGAATATGCAAATGCATCAGAGCAGCTCCAGAAGGCTTTCTATCTGGAAAGAACTGATTAATAGAATACCTACAGAAAGAGCAGCTACTTTACCCTTTAAAATAGCTGTAGTATAAATAACAGAGTGGCTCTTCTCC
>NW_010272776.1:47357-51049 GCF_000690775.1 Eurypyga helias
GTTTTTATCACTGCAGGCTCCTGGAGTGCCCTGCCCCACTGAACGCGCACCTCTGGAGCAAACACACCACGTGCCTTGGTGTTCAGGTGCAGTTAAGTTATGGAAGTGGGAAGGAAAGCCAATGTGGGCTCCTTTCTCGATCCTGTCCTTGACCATCCACCCTCCCCTGACCTTCCAGAACCTTGTCTGGGTTGACGATTTGGATTTTAACTATTGCTGTTTACACAGACATTTGCTTCATTCTTGCCTGATTGAAAGAACGTAAAGAGGAAGTTGGTGCATCTCAGCTGCTCTGACAGGTTGCTGCCCCCTTGCTCTGATGTAGCACAGAGCAAACCCCCATGGAAGGAGAGATGAAAGGAAGAGCTGATCACTGGTGAAAGCAAAAGTATAAAGAGAACAGGGATTAGTTACTCCTACTAGTTGGGAAGACTAGATCAAGAAGCAATGGACTAAAACCTCAGCAGGACATATGTGATAAAATGGGAATAGCTGGGCCAAACAATAAGCAGCCAACGTTAAGTGGTAGGGTCCCTTTCTATGGCAGTGTGACTGTGAAATTGGGTAACTGTGATTTAGAAATAAGCAAACCAATCCACCACCACAGCTGGGAACAGATTCACAACACTGCTGGACGGCCCTTTCAGCTCGGTCTGGGTAAAGATGAGTAAACCTGACCTGAAAATACTGGTGTGTATATGTCTGTGGGACTGCTGATGCATCATCCCACTGCCTTCTAGCCCAAACTTAGCCTATAGCCTTCTGACCCATACAAGTGTTCAACAACCAGAATTTAGGATCTCTGTGGCCACAAATTCGATGCAACGGGGATATGGGAAACACCTGAGGTTAAATTTGTAGTCTGCGTCACAATAGAAAGAGACAGTTCTGACATGAGTAAAGCTGAATCATCCAGTTCATCTTCTACAGCAGCCAGTGGGACACAGGCACCCAACCTGCACTGACTACCTAAAATCCCCATCCAGGGTAAAGGAAGTGAAGGCCCAGAATAACTACATGAAGAGCTCAAAAATAAAAAAGATACTTGCAAAAAAGAACCCTTTTTTTTCCTCTTTTTTATTTTTGTTCTCTTTGGTTTTGGTTTTAGTTTTGTTTCTCCCCAGAGAAGTCACAGACCCAGGTGATGGGGTGCCTGACGATCTATTTACTTGGGTTGTACCTTGAAGATGTCTCTGTGATCTACCTTTGAGTGGTCCAGTTGCCTCGGCAGGCCTGGAGCTGGATCCCAGGTGGGGCCAGCCTGCTGGGAGCAGCTCCCAGTTCTGCTCAGGAGGCAGCAATGTCCCAGGCTCCCCTTTCCTCTTTTGTAACATGCTAGTGGAAGCAGCAGCTTCCTGTACAGCAGCTGCCTGGTTCAAAGCACTGAGATACAATGACTTACAGGGCAGCTTTTGGCAGACTTAACGTGTATCTGTTGCTGGCCCCTTGTGGGTCTTCTGGAGTCTATCTGTGACCAAATCTGGTTCGAGAGCTGCTGGATAAGACTGTAAAGCCCGTCATGTTCAAAGCAAAGCCATACACTGTGAGAAAGGGCAGGAATGGTTGACCTCAGTTCTACCAGGATCATTAAATCATTAAAAATTTCCTTTTCGAAATTGGATGCATTAAATCTGTTTGGATAACAACACCACCAAGAAGAAAATGAATTCTGACATGGACGTTCTTCAGTGTTTCTGGAACGGTATTTAAATAGAGCCCTAACACAGCTAGGAGGTTTTCTGTCTCCCTGTGGAGACAAAGGAACATTCATGGGATGCTGAAAAAAGCTGGAGCCCCAGAAAGTCCACGTTAGGATGTGTTCCCACAGACACCCAAAACAGATGCAAGACTTAACATAAGGTGCACAGTGCTATGTCAGTGCTATGTTTATTATTTTATGATTGCATTTTAAAGCAGTGGTTCTTTTGATCCATACTAACTGCTGGTCAGAATAAGAAAAATAAAGCTTACATAGAAAATAACTAAATTTTCTGGCTTTAGGCCAAAACTTCACAAAAGAATACTAAAGCCTAATATGTTTTGTTTGACGTCTTTGTTTCTGATAGATGTTGACTGAATTCAGAAGGATGATGGCACTTTGAACAAAAGCAGCTGGGGAAGTCAGTTTGCTAATTATTAATCCTCTAGGGAAGAGGTTCAGTTGGAAATGTGCACATAAAACATTCTGGGAAAACATGCAAAATAATGTAGATCTCTTTGGAAAAGATATACTTACACTGTGGCTTGTATTTTTAGCAAAAAGATAATTTGTGAATCAGGACTGAATTCCTCAAGATGGATAACAATTCAGTCTTAGACTCATTTTCTCCCTGTAGTATGATTCATCAGTCCTGAGGCTGAAAGAAGTCTAACATTACAGAATAACATTACGGAATGAGGAGAAGTTATGCATTTATTGTGATATAAATCACAGCAGGGGGAAAGAAAACTGTTGTCAACCTCTTGACTACTTTGCAATAAGGAAAGGGGGAATTTTCAAAGCTGTAAAGAGGAGAGAAACATCAAACTGCATACAGTGCCTTAGAAAATATTCAAAAGCTACTGTAATAGATATTCAGATGTCTAATGTAAAAATATAAATAACAAAAAGGAAGAAAACACCCATAATAGTCTTTGGACATTAGGCTGTGCTATGACATACTTATGTCTTGCTCTACCTGGATGCTCTAATCCTTCCTCTACAACCCGGACAGAGAGATGACTACACAGTATGCACGTGTGTTTTTTCCTCCATTTCAGGTGTTTTAGTGATGGAGGAAAGGAAGAGTTAGATATGGCCACTACAGCAAATTCCAGTGCAGTTCAGTGTTTAACTTGTGGCCAGTCTTAGCTAGACCGATAGCATGAAATGGAAACAGGAAAAAAAAACCAAAAACCCCAACCCAAACCAAAGTGATTAAAGGAAAAAACCCTGATACAAAAAAAAAAAAAAAAAGTGGGAGAAGAAGTTCGGGAACAACTTTCACCATTTGCTTAACATTGGAGCTCTTTTCCTGCCTGATACATTGGTTGCAGCACGGAGACATCTGCTGTTAGCAAGTAAGTGCCAAAATAGATGTAGCAAAATGCATTATTGTTTAAAACAAATAGATTGTGGGATGCTGAACTGATTTCTGTTTTCTGCCCCATAATTCAGTGTGTAGGCATTTTAGGCATCAGATTGAGGAAAATCTTGTTATTGTTAGGCAAGCTTTTTAAAGTTGAATTGCTAGATAATTTATTTAGTGTCAGAGATGTGTATATTTTTGATGTTTTGATGCTGTAGGTTGTATTAAAAGTTTAAATAAACCCCTGTCCAGTAGGCAGTACAGTAGATAGCAAAGTACCTTCTGAACTGGCACAGTCTCTGATTATTTGCAACTATCTTTAGTTGCTTTGATATAGCTCGTGTGTGTGTGTACTGACAGTTACTGCAAATGATGAACTGGAGCAATTATAAACTGTGCCATTTCCAGAATGCTGCAACAGTCCCCTGTCCCTCCCAGGACTAATTTAAATTGCAACTGGTTATGTAAAGTAAACATTTCTAGAATTTTTGACAAAAAGCATTAAACTCAAGCATCCCAGGGTGACGACGAGTGAGTCTTCGTATGTTACCATACGCTTCAAGATCAGAGGGGAAACCCACACATTTGCACAGGAATTAATGCGAAAGGGACCCAACCCTGACT
>NW_010272776.1:51078-63289 GCF_000690775.1 Eurypyga helias
GCTTTCATCCTGCCCATGTGAGGAAAACCAAACTGCCAGCCAAGCAAACAAATCCAACAGGTGGAATATTCAACATGCATGGGCATGTATCGCTGTTTCTTTGCTTAGGCAGTTACACTGGTAATAACAAACAAGTAGCCAAATGACAAGAAGAAATGGTCAGTCACCGAGTCATGAATCAATCAGTATTTCTCTATTTCAGAGAAAATCTAGGCAAAGAGAAAGGAAAAGCCATGCATTTTGCTGTTGTGCTGTTTGGTGACGGATACAGGCAAAAGCATTTGCCTGATTCTGGGAATAGGGAAGCTCCAGGCTCTGTTTCCTAGTTTTACTGCTACCACTATGTCATCTTAGCCAACCCACCTGGTTTTTGCTTTGAGTATTCCCTATATAAAATGCGGGAAAAAACTATTCTTTGGTGGTTGTCTAGGGAGAATGATTGCTAAGTACCATCTGAGTTGCAAAACCATCACCGCGTTACTAAGGGGAAACCCCCTTGAAGTAGCAGTGGGAAGTACCTTGTTCCATCACTGTTTCCAGACTGTTTCTGAGGCCAGAGGGATACATGTTTTGCCAGAAAAATGCTGGTAAAATTTAATTTTCAAAGTTCTTTTTTTCCAGCTAAACTTCAAGTAACTTTTGTTCTCAGTTCAGCCTAATAGCAGTAACTGGAGGGAGCTAAAATGACAGTGTCATGAATGGATAAACCAACTCTGTTTTCAGTTATGTATTGGGTTAAAAATGTGAGATTACCATCCAAAATTTGTTTCGTTACGGAGTTATTACGGTGTTACATTACAGCATTAAGAATCCCTTCCACATCCATGGTATTGTTTATAAAAATTAACTAATTGAAGGCAACTTCTGTTTAAAGTGATCTCTCGCACTATGTTGTGTTTGCTCATGCTTTCTTTGCATGTCCAGTGCTTGCGTTTTGTTAGATGAATAAAATACACTCTGACTTGGAGTCTCCACTAACTTTTGTTTTTGAAGTTGAGACTCTTGGCTTCCCTTTTGCTTGTTCTTACTTTGCCGTGTCTGTTGTGTCCTCTCTGGCAGGGCTCGTGGCTATAAAAGTGTGTGGGAGTAAAGGTTGAAGATAAATGCTAGGTTTAAAAAATATGGTTATTTTTGCCATGAGGGTTCATTTCTGAATTTAGTGGTTGGATCATTCTATTTTTAAGGTAGGATTACAATTACATTCCACATCCATGTCTGAGTTAAAGTTAAAATCAATGTATTTTTAGGACTTGATCTTTCTGAAGACATCAGGCTGTCAAGGGCTGCATTCATAAGGGGAACATAGTCTAACCAGTGGACTTTACACCAATAAGTGAATGTTCAACAGGGCACAATGTGAGTATGAGTGAGACTGCTCCAGTAGTAACAATACTTCTTTGTGGAGAGATGGAAGAGAGAGACCTAAATTTCACTTTGTTCTCTAATAAGTATTTCACTGCTTTGAATAAAGTAGATCAGCTCCAAAAGGAGACACCGAGAACTTGGTTTAGGCTGGTAGTTACTGAATTAATCTGGATTAAAGTGGGTTTGGACTCCTCTTAGAAAAAGGTATTTCATTTGAGTCTTTCAGAGCAAAGATGCCCAAACTGTCCATGTATTTGTTAAAAAGGGGGCAACAGCACCTTTTCCTTCTTTGTCTGGGAACTTTCCTTGTGGACCCATCCGTTGACAAAGTTTAGAGAAAAGCGAGGAGCTGAATAGCTCTGTCAGGACTTCCAGCAGTGCAAGGAAGGCTAGGGAAAGTGTGGGCCTGCTGCGAGTGGAGTGGTGGTAGCACAGGACATGGAAAAGGCAGTGGTACTCAATGCCTTCTTCACCTCTGCTCTTACTAATAAGATTTGCTTGCAGGAATCCCAGGCCCCTGAGACAAGTGGAAGCATCTGTAGCAATGGAGATTTACACCCAGTAGAGAAGATCCGGATATTTAAACTAAACCAACATAAACGAGTCCATGGGACCTAGTGGGCTGCATCCACAAGTGCTCAGGGAGCTGACAGATGTCACTGCAAGGCCAGGCTCAAGTATCTTTGAAAGGTCACAGTGATCATAGGAGGACAGAAAGAAAACAAACGTCATGCCTAGCTTCCAGAAGAAAAGAAGAAAGGATCTGGAGAACTACAGGTAGGTCATCCTTACTTCAATACCCAGGTAGGTGATAGAGCAAATAATTCCGGAAACAATTTCCAAATACATTAAGGACATGAAGATGACTTGGAGTCATCAGTATGAATTTATGAAGGGAAAATCACGCCTGACCAACCTGATAGCTTTCTATGATGAAATTACTAGCTTGGTGGACAAGGAGAGAACAGAGAATGTTAATCAACATTAGCAAGGCTTTCATCAGAGACTGTCACAGCATCCTCATTAAAAAAAATGCTGACTAGACAAGCAGACAGTGAGGCGGATTGAAAATTGGCTGAAATGCCAGGCTCAGAAGATTATAATCAGTGGCACAAAGTCTATCTGGAAGCGAGTCACTAATGGTGTATGCCTGGGGTCAATACTGCGGCCTATACCACTTAACATCCTCTTTAGCAATGCTATGTTAAACGATCCTGGATGATGGGGCAGAGTGTGAATTCAGCAAGTTTGCAGGCAGCTGAAGACTGGGAAGAGTGGCTGATACACCCAGCGGTTATGCTGCCATTCAGAGGGATCTCAGCACACTGGAGAAATCAACCAAGACGTATTGCATGGAGTTCAACAAAATGCCAAATACTGCCCCTGGTGAGTAATGCCCCTACACGCCAGTCTGGGGACCAGCCATCTGGGAAGTAGCTTTACAGAAAAGGACCTGGGAGCCCTGGTGAGCACCAGCTTGAGCATGAGCCAGCAATATGCCCTTGCAGCAAAGGGGGCCTGAACTGCATTAGGAGTAGCATTGCCAGCAGGTCAAGGTAGGTGATCATTTCCCGCTACTCAGCACTGCTGAGACACATCTGGAGTGCTGGATCCAGTTCTGGACTCTCCAGTACAGGAAAGATACGGATTTACTGAAGTGAATCCAGCAAAGAGCCACAAAGATGATTAAGGGACTGGAGCATTTGTCATATGGGGAGTGGCTGAGAGACCTGGGGCTGTTCAGCCTGGAGGGCAGAAAGCTCAGAGGGATCTTATCAATGTATCTAAACACAGTAAAGTTGTGGAGAGTAAAGAAGATAGAGCCAAACTCTACTCAGTGGCATTCAGTGAAGGGACAAGAGGCAATAGGCAAACTGACACAAAAGGAAATTCTTTTTAAACGGAAGAAATAGTTGATTAATGTGACAGTGGTGAAACACTGGAGCAGATTGCCCAGAGAGGTTGTGGTGCCTTCATCCATGGAGATATTCAAAATGCAACTGAACACAGCCCTGGGCAACTTGCTCCAGCTGACCATGCTCTAAGCAAGGAGACGCACTAGACAATCTCTAGAGATCTGTGACTCTTTGACTTTGGTACTTGGATTCATTTCAACAGCATCCATGTAAGTCTTCCAGGTTTCCTGGTTGGAAAGAAATGTTTGGTGTTTCCAAAGTTGGTCCATGCCAATGGGTCCTAAACAGGCCACAAGTTCCTACGGAGGCATTTACATACCGCCTATTACATATCCAGCCCCAGGTCATTTTGCATGGCCAAACGGTTTCAGCACTGTGAAATACACACGTCTTAAGAAACTTATGGACTTCATAGAGTGAAGTGCTGCTGTTCAATAGAACTTGTGTAACAATTAATGGTTTAGTACTATAGGCATATTATTGCCAAAGAAAAAGGAAAACCAAATGTAGATTAACTCCTTAAAGAAATATGGCTATTTAAGCATAAATTAGATAGATTGCTTACTACAATTCTAAATGCAGTTGCATTTTCTTCATTACTATAACCCTTTGTTAATTCTCCATTTTTCTTAACAATTATGTGATTTATTTAGGTATATTGAGAATAAAGACGTGTATAAATCAAAAAGTGTTAATAGGACTGTTTAGGTATTTTAGTGGTTACACAGTATTACAGTCTTAGTCCATTTTTTCCTCATTTGAAAATATAATTGGAGGTACTCATGTAGTGTTGTTAAGTCAGTCTTCCGTAAGATACCATAAAGAGCAGACTTACACCCTGTCATCTTCATCAGAAGTCTATCAGGTTGTGAAATGTTTGGAAAGTTTGTGGAGGGGAAATAAAAAGTTGAGCTTTGAAACCAAAGCCAGGAACAGGTTCAGCTTGGACAGAATTGATGGTCTCTACCATGGGAGCATGTCATACATAGAGGTCGTCTCTGAAGTGACCAAATCCTGAATAATTAGTCTTTTTAGCTTAAAATCTACCCTGAAGTTTTGTCTAGAAACTTATTAATGGTTAGTGCATGTGAAGAGCACTGCAGATCTGAGTCATAAGGGATCTATGCTGTTCTGTACTATCTTCATCTTCCACATTCTCCCCCACATATTCTGATCAAGCACATGAAACCAGCTCACCAGCAGTACTTGTGCAGTGATGAAAAGCTGATAGCAGTATTCGCATAGTCTCTCCTTGATTTACCCACGGTGTCATGCACAGTCTATAAACTCATTTGTACGCACTGTCCACCCACAAACTTAATCTCAAGTTGTGTGAGTGTTGAGTCACAGACAGGTAGTTCTTGTTCAAGTCCCAGGTTTGTGTAAACTCTAGGTAGTAACAAAAGATATTTCAGTCTCATTCTCAGAAATAAGAGTAAGGTACAAATAATTTCTTTGCAACAAAACACTCTCAAATCAACAGAAAAATGTGAAGAGCAAGTTCCAGTTAGGAGTGTCTGCTGATTTGTTCATCCAGTAGGAGCTTTCACCCAAATCAAGAAATCAGCGATGGACCATACTGGCTGGATGACTCCTGTCCACATGCTTGCTGACCTCATCAAAAGCTCTCTAGACACCTAGATGGTAAATACTCTGTTTAGAGAACATATGTTGGCACTGCCCCAAAAGGTGGTAGTTATCCAGGTGCACATTAATTCTGTCCTTTATCGCAGTTTCTGCTGTTTTGCCTGGCACTGGTGTTAGCCTTGCCAGCTTTTAGTATCATCCATCCTATCCTCTCATTTTTCTCCCTTGGAATCTTTTTTAGAGATTGGTGTCACATTGCCACCCTCCAGTCCCTGGGCACAGAGAAAGCTTGAGGAGAAAGGCGGGTCCATTGGTAGATCTGCTATCTCTCATCCACACTCCCTTAGAAAGCTCCGGTGCCTATGGGACAGTCCTGGGGTTTTATTGCTCTGCGTATTTTGGATTACAGCCTTTCCAAAGCATGGGGATCATCCGCTTATTCCAGTCAACGCATGCGAATACATTATTTAGCTTCTCTGCTAATGCTTTGGCCTCTCCTCTTTTTGACTTTGTAGTTCTCATTTGATCCATCAGACTCCAGTGGGTTTCTTAGTCTTGATGTGTCTAAAGAAGGATTTGGGGGATGCCTTTTGATAGCTGCTGCTCACTATTTTTTATTGCTCTTTCACTGTGTTTTCTTTTAATGTGTCACTTTGTGGTCCTTTCTGTGTTTTTCATTTCAAGATGACTTCAACTTCTTGTTTCTAATGATCGACCCTGTGGTAAGATTATCTGTGCTCACTTCCTTTTACCAGTTTTCAGGACTGTAGTAGATGGCATACACAGCTGCTGTGCTGTGCGTCCTTCAGGAAATTCAGCTCCACCTATAAGAATTTACTGTTCCTAGCTGCTCCTTTTTGTTTCCTCTTCACAGGCTTTCTCATTTCTGCGCCTCTGTCCCTTTTGAAACAGGGTGCAACTGCTCTGAGTGCTTTGCCTTTGTCAAGCCTGTTGGAATTTTGAATATGAACACAGGAAGAGCAGCCGTGAGCTGAAGGTGCAGGACAAGATCTTGCACATTAGTGAGGACCGAATGAAGGGCTGCATCACCACTGTGCCTTCCCTGTCCAACCACTCTGTGAATCAGTATTGACATAGACTACTGCCGTCTGGGTTATGTTCCAGTGCTGCAGTGTCCAGACAACACGGGGGTGACGTGAAGTGCAGTTTTGGTTGTATTTCCCACCCTCTTTGCCCATCTGATCTCTCTCAGCATACCCTTTCTGTCCTGGTTGGGCAGGCAGTCAGCAAACTCAGTACTCCACACACGCTTAAAGCTGGCATTTCGGACCATGTGGATTTTGTGTCCCCTGCTGGGCCCATGCTTTGTTCACTGGGTTTGTTAGTAAGATCTCACTAACGAATTTCACTACCCCATCACCAGCAGTGGTGACTATTTTATGTTCTGGTGCTGCGATGTCCTACACATGTATTCTGTTCGCCTAAGAGGAGGCTTTTGATCTCCCTCGGTTTATTCACTGGACTTTTAGGATTTGTGTAAAAATATGTGTTGTGGAAGTGTTTGTTTCCTTCTTCATCTCCCACTTGAAAGACACTGTTTTGCAATCCTCACTTCTGCTCTCTGGCCTGTCCTGCACTCCAAAAGGCCCAGTTTCTAAGCCTTTGTTGATGGCATAATGAACTGTGTGATTCCCACACCTGCTGCTCTTCAGTTTACAGCTTAATCAGTCACAACCTTTAAATGCCAACAGTTTAGCCCCTAATGAGTCCACCCTTTCCAGACAGGCTCTTTTTATCTCAGATGTGCTCCCAAGTCCAGATCAATCTGGAATTTTGCTGTCTGTACCATCCTCTCAACTGCACATTGGAAGTTTGCTCCTTTCTGGTCACACATAAGGCAGTGGGGGCATTTTGGAGGGGGTCTTATGTTCATCTTCCTTTCAGCAAGCTGATTTTTGCCTCCAGAACATCACATGAGACTCCAAACCACAGCCTCTTCCCCAGCACTTTTAGGGAACCGTTCCGCTTTGCAGGTTTAAAGAAAAAAAACTTTTTCATTTAATTTAAAAGCTATCCCACCTGAATTAATTTTTATTTGCTTAAAAATATTTCCAAAATTATAACTGATGTTCTTTCAAACCATTCCTCCAAACTAAATTTTTTTTGCAACAGATGTGGTATAAAATATCATCTGAGTTGCTCCCACAATCCTAATTTGAGTATTAATCCTGCACTGGCACAGTGACAACAAAAAACAGTGTTTGAGGAGATTGAGCATATTAACACTGACAGTAGAGCTACTACACGGAAGCACAGTTCCCATTATAATTGCATAGTACAGGTGTCAGAGACCTGTTTTTAAAGTGCTACTAAAGAGTATAATTTACCAGTTATATTAGGATTTTAAGGAGTTCTCTGAGTGTGAAAGTACTGCTTGTGTTATTTTGTTGTTGTTTCAGGAGCACACAGAGATCCCAGCAGGAGTCAAAGCCAAACCAAGACACAGAGAAAGACATTCCCTGCTATCAGCAAAGACGCAGAGTGGATGTATCCACACGCTTTTCTTTGTCTTACTTCTCAAGCCTGTTTATTTTCTAGTATTTCACTAGGCTTGTCTAATCTGAGTTTGAATATGCAGCAGGGCAGAGCCCGGAAGCAGCACTACAGAAGTTGGCACTGTCACATTTGAGTAAAAAAGGAGGTTGGTATTAGAATAAAGGTTTGTAATTCCTTTTATTATTTCTGGAAGTTACCTACTGTGTTTCTGTGTGGTGGGAGAACCAGAACAGTCTCTAAAATGCTATAATAACATCTAGCCTATTTATTATGAATGATGACACTTTCAGAGAGTCAAATGTAAACTCTTCAAACACAACACAAAACTCAAAACCTTCGAACTCGTGCCAAAGATTCATAAAGAGATGTAAGAAATACATAAACATTCAGCTGAGAGAGTGTGTGATTTCATCTGAAGTTCGCTGTGCAAGTTTCATAATGTGCTAAAAGGTTAGGCTGCTGCCACAGAAACAGAAAATCTAGAGCAACAACAAAGAAAAAGTAATTTTCAAATTACTTTTGAAAATATTCCTTAATGTTTAAAAATAATTAGAGTTCTCAACATCCAGTTTAAAAAAGGAAGCTAGCAAATAAAGTAAATGTCCATGAAGAAAAGACCCTCCAAGTGGACTTGTACACAACAAAGTCAAAGTTCTTGCTTAAAGACCTCTCTGGATATGATGTCTCTGTATCCACATCGGTTGCTGGATGCTTGTCACCTCCCCTTTGAATTGTATTGATTTTTATTTTTTTTTCATGGCCAAGTATGGGATTAACTAAATCAAACCAAACTTGTGTATATGTCAAAAAAGATTAATTTGGCTTTTAGCCACGCTTATGGTAAAAGTTGCAGTTGTCCAGTTTTCTTTTACATTAAACTACCTTTAAACATGTCCAGGGCCAATATTTTAAATGGTTATCAGCACTTTACTCAAGCCAGAGCCATGTTCTAATCTTAAACTTAGCAGCAGAGTTTAGGTAAGACTGAAATCTTTGTCTGCTGGCTGCTTTGTGGGCAACATTGCTTTGTCAGAGAAAGTCCTGTGCCTCAGGAAATAACTCTGTTCCTGCAACTCTCGCAAGCCCTCACGTGTTTGGTGAGGTTTTTTGTTTGTTTGTTTGGGTTGGGGTTGGGTTATTTTCTTTCCTGTAAAGGCCTGGGTATTGCAAGCACCAGTGTTGCAAGGTGGAAAGCAATACACAAGTAGTGTTCCCTGTTCAGATGTCACAGTTTCAGAGTCACTGCTGGGGGGAGCAGAGAAGAGCAGAAATTATGATCTCCAGAGCCTCTTCCATCTCCTGCTGGAGTGGGATATCCTCTCCAGTGGGAGATGCTGGAGGTAGCTAATCCTTCTCCATCATTCCCTTTGTGCTCACTGGCATGTGGATGTGCTCAACCTAGCCAGAAAAACTGGATTACACTGTGTTGATTGTAAAAGAGGGAGGAAGGTTGCTCATGCAAAGGATCTGTTTCATGTGGTGAGCAGAAGAGATATGGGGTGGAGATTTATGGATAGACAGGTGTTGACACTTTCTACGGGTAATGCGATTGTTACAAACATACAGGCGTAAAAGCAAAGAAATTGTCTGTTGATGAGCAAGAAAGACTCCTGCTGGATATACAGGGTTCCTAGTCATGTTGTTGGCACCTCCAAAGGCTTTTTTGACTGGAAAGGCAAAGTAATCTGCTTGGAAGCAAGAGAAAAGACCGCTGTGCACTACTATCAGCTCTGTGGTTGGGTCCCTGCAGTATTTGAAACTCTGTATTTGGTTATCTCTGTAGGCTTGGCTGAAGTTCGCTCTGCGGTTAGTGCTGCTTTGCAATGAGCTGTAGGTATTCCTGGGGACGCTTGGGATTTGCAATACAGAAACTGTTTACCAATTACGCTGTGAGCAACGCTGCTGCGCAGCTCATGTTAAATGCAGAAGCCTCATGGATAAAGTTAGGGTAAAGCCTTTCAGAAGTAGGCTTTGGCATTGTTATCGTTTTGATAAGCTTTGGTACAAACCCACTTTTTCAAATAACAGAAAACTGCATTAGAGTTCCATAGGTTATCATATGACATACACTGATTTTTTTCCTCCACTGTTCTTTCCAAAATACTGGTTGGCTGGTTTGGTTTGGTTTGGTTTGCAGAGTGATGGTTCCCTTTACAGCCACCTGCCTCAAGGCAATATTTTTAATCCTGTTTTAAATCTGGCATGATTAAAGCATGAATGACAAGAGGAGGCCAAGAGTCTTCCACAGGAGAGAGTGCTTAGGTCAGCAGAGAAGAGATTGTTTGAGATATCATCTCTGAAAGCTGGCTCTATTAGGAAGACATGCATCAGAACTTTTCACCCTTTTAGGGACGAGAAAGATGCTGTACCATGGAGGGAGAGGAACGAGATGGCTTTCCAAGTTCCGCTCTCCAACTGCACGTAGCAGTGTTATGCAGAACTAATACCAGCAACAGGCACACCAGCTGTATGAATGTTGATGTGCACCAGCTCTTTAGGGAAACAAAAGCATGTTGACTCTCCTCAGGTGAGGAGCTGGTGGCCTGGAAGTTACTGGTGAAAGCTGGTAGTCTTGTAATGGTCATAGGGGCTGGCTTTTCTGGGTAGGTTGTGTGGATTTCTGGTTGAGCTTTTGGGACAGGAGATTATCAAAGTATATTTTCCAGTGCCCAGATCCTTGGAATTCCTGTAGCACTGGTCTGTGCATCAATGTGTCCTACCGAGATCAGTGGTGTCACGGTGGGTTTTGCCCTGCGCGCGCTGCCAGGTAAACTGACAGTCCTTTGCCCCGGTGGGGGACTGCACGGTGTCAGAGTGCACATAATCGAGTTGGCCACAGAAGTACGGCACAAGGCCACTGAAGGGTGAACAATCACAGTTTGCACATTAGCTTTTAATTGATCATTTCCACAGACCACAAAATATTGTATCGCAACTTATTTCATCTTAGTGGAAGACCAAAAACAAAAGCAAGAAACAACAAACCAAAAAGTAAGTATTTGTGTTCAGGCTTTTTAAAAAAACTCTTGATATAAAAAGCAATAAAACTACTGTTTACATGTTATTAACTTCCTATTTTTTAAACTTCTGTCATCAAAACTCTGATTTCTTGTTTTGTGCATAAAGCACTTGAACCAAACGCTTGTACAGATTTGTCCTATCTGTCTGCTGCTTGGCTGGGGGCAGAGGGAAGGGACATACTTTGCTGAGCTCACCAGGGCTGTACATTGTGTATCTCCTCTTACATTAACGCATGGCAGAGTTTAAGTGTAGGGCAGGCACACACCCACAAAACTGAAACTAAGAGGCAGGAGGGCGAAGAGCGATCTCTCCTATCCTCGGGCATTCTTTAATTTTTGTGTTATCTAGCACGGTATTTTATAAATGGATAAATGAAGAAGGACATCAAATTGGAAGTGCCTATTGGAGAGCATACGCTACGTACGTTAAGGTACCTTGAGAGAACCTCCCCCCTATTAACATACATATTTGCTGATACATGTTTGGTAAATAGAATGCTATGAATTTCAGAGTTGCTGCTGTACGTTCGGTAAACATGCACCGCACGCTAATAGTTTCAAAGTTAAACACTTTACTACTCTCCATACCAAACCCGGGACAGTCAGTTATTGCATTAAAAATAGCAGGCGTTCGGAAAGGTTCATGGGGACGTGAGGTTCACACCTACTGCTTCTTGTTATGATGCTTTATTTAAAGAGAGACACACCATCCCACCATGTATTTAGTTTTAATTTCAATAGCCCACTTTTGTATCAGGCTCACCAGTGGGGAATTTCTGCCTCCCACTCTCTGTGTGGAGACTTTAAAGCTTTCCTCTTCCAGAGAACGAACCCTTTCTGGTAGCACAGCTTTCATTTTGCTGCAGCTATGAACCCCTCTCTCCCTGAACCTGATTTCTGATTTTTCAAATAGCTCCTGCCTTGGCAGCCAGGTCTCGCTCTGCGGTTTCCAGCAGGAGAGAACATTTGTTCACTTACAGATGCCTGGTTTTGTTCACTGTCTTTCCGCTCAATTCCCAGCCCGGCACGCCCTCGACTCCTGTGTTCCCGGGTGTCCAAATTCCTACATGATGGGCACATTTGTAACACATAAATCAGGCTGCACGCTGCGCTTCCCATCTTTATGAAAATCTAGCATTTCTTTCCCTGAATGGCTGCTCCTCCAAGTCTAATCAAAATAGATTCTCCTAGCCAAAATTATTTTTTTTCTTGCGGCTTTGCAAGCGCTTTCTTTCACAGCTGGGGATCACACTATGCAGCCTTTCCAGGTCAGTGCCGAATCACCTCATGCGCAGCTCTAAACAGACACGATTTCATTTTACATATTTTCAGTCAGCTTCCCTTCTTTCCCTCCTTCAGGCCAACTGGTTCTCTGCGTCTTTGTGTTTTTTATTTTTGGTTTCTGTAACTTCCTGTAGCCAGCATCATCATTTTCTCAGCAACAGTTATTTCAACTGCGCCCAATCTCATCCTCTCCTCCCCTTTCCCTGGCAGAAACAGATCAGACAACTGCGATTTTAGCTGCTAGCTACCAGACAGCTCTTAGAAAGTATGGTGGGGATGTCGGGCCTGCTCCTGGGCCCTCTCCAGCTTCACAAAGGCCCAGTTAGCCCCTACGGAGGCAGCTCTGTGACGGGGACGGTAGCTTTGAGGCCTGGCCATGGAGGTCCCTGATGCTCCCCTCGTGTCCGCCTGCCAGGTGCCGGCTGCCAACCACCGCGGGGCCCCACGGCGACACCAGGCCCCCTCGGCTGCCTCCTGGCAGGGCCGCGACCCCCGGCCCCTGCCCTGTGGGGATGGCCACCC